>NW_007858483.1:0-631 GCF_000696425.1 Galeopterus variegatus
AAGGCACTGTGTGCATCACTTCTGGGTCCCTAATGTCTGGCACCTTGACTGGCACATAGGCGTTGGTTAGTTTGATGAGTGAATACGTAAATGAACAAAAGAATGAATGGAAGGAGGTGGAAGCCAGTTTACAGCAGGACAACGTCTTCTCCAAGAGGAGCCAGCAAGTCACTTGAGGATAGGACTTTCCAGAACAGGGTCTCAGTAACAATGTGTCCCAATCCACCAAAATCATGGGCCCTGATGTTTTCTAGACAAAAGAAGGGAAACGGAGCCCAGCACATTACAACACAATTCATCTCTTCCTGTTGTATCAATGTTCCAGAAGCCCCTAACTGGCTCAGTCTCAAAGTGAGAGAACAAGAGATGTCAATGCTTATAGAAAAATGGGCTATTTGCCCGACATCAGAACCTACCACCCTGAGGCTTACGAGTCCCACAGGTCATCTTTGCAGGAGCACAGTGCATGGAAACCCAGGCTTTAGAAAGATCACAAGAAGGGAATAGCCAAAAGAAAGAGTGCCAGTGAGCACTGCACACCAGAGAAAGAGACAGCCTGCTGCTTCTGTAACTAACAGCCCTCTCGCAATCTACTGAGATTTCTTTTTTTTTTTTTTTTTCAGGTGATTTC
>NW_007858484.1:0-631 GCF_000696425.1 Galeopterus variegatus
ACCAGCAGTTCACCCTCGGTCAGCTTCATCCCATGTTCTCCTTGGGGTGAGTCAGTCTGAGGGTTTTAAGTGTTGTCCATATGTGTGGCCACAGGTCAGGACTCCTGTCTTAGGTTGGGTTCCCCTGGAAGCAAAGCTGAGAGTCATGAGGGCTTGGATGGAGGTGGTTTATTTGGAGAGGCTTCCAGAAAGAAGTGAGGGAACAAGGTGGATTATTGAGGCCACTGCTATATTCCATGGAAGTTCCTTTCCTGAGGATCCCAAATATCTTCCAGAATGTCTCCAAGATTGTCCACCCGAGTGACCATGGGCGGGGAGCGTTCACCCACCCAGCTCCCATGCTTAGCAGATGAAGGGTTCTCTGGGGGGTTCCGCCACTTCCTGACTATGTTTGCATGTGAATTACAGGAATCCCCACTTTGAGGGAGGCCCTTAGGCCACAAAGGATATTCTGTGCTCCCTATTGGTGCCTGGAGCGTCTGAACACACATGGAACTGTCCCCACAGGCGTGCACAGAATCAGGGTGGGAGGGGGCACCTCAGAGCTCCTGCCAGAGCCCCCAGTGGCATGATTATTCCTTCAGTGGTGCTAACAAACAAATAGTGATCTTTTCCAACAGGGAGGAAAAGC
>NW_007858485.1:0-631 GCF_000696425.1 Galeopterus variegatus
GCATGAATTCCAGGAGGCAGGAGCAGAGGGGGACATCATCTGAGCTGGCCACCACAAGCACACCTTTTCAGCCCTCAATGAATTAATGGATCTATGCTCTAAGCGGCAATGGCCACTGATATCAGAACAAGAGAAACCACCCGACACGAAGTGCCACTGATCTAAGTAACAACAGCAGCTATGAAGTAGTCTTCCCCAAACTTTTGAGCTTGAATCTGATTAAGCCTCTGGTTCTGTATTCTAACGAACAGGAACTAGAGGGGTCAAAGGAGCCGTGTTAAACAATACCATGTTAATGCAATCTATGTAAATGCAAACCCAGACTGCAGGCAACTTCACAAGACAAAGAACTAATTTCTTCAAAAAACAAACTGCAAGGGGATTTTAAAAAAGAGAGAGGGAGGAGAAAAGCTATAGATTACAAGAGACCAAAGGACAAATCAACAATTGCAATGTTTGAACATTATTTCAATCCTAATATGAAAAAACAAATTGTAAAAACATGACTAAGCATATAAATATAAATAATGGAGAAACTTTAGAGCAGACCATTAAAGAAGACAACATTCGGAATCATTTGTTTTAGGGGGGAAAATAATCCTACATACCCAATGTCTTAAGAAAACATAGT
>NW_007858486.1:0-631 GCF_000696425.1 Galeopterus variegatus
ATTATCTTCAGAATTGCAAAGATCTCACTGGGTCTGATTTTCAAAAAAAAAAAAAAAAAACCATGAAAACACAAGCATGACTGTTAGGTGCGCATACACCCGCCCATTCTGAGTTTTACATCTCAGTGATTCCTTACTTAACGTTTTTTCCCCAGATGGGTGGTGCTATGAACTGAATGTATCCCCCCGAAATCCATATGTTGACTCCCTAACACCCAAGATGATGATATCAGGAAGTGGGGGCTTTGCGAGGTGATTTAAGTTTAGAGGAGGTGAGGTGATTTAAGTTTATTTTTTTTTTTGTCTTTTTGTCTTTTTCCGTGTCTGGCAACGGATCGCAACCCTCAGTGTTGCCCCCATACCGGACCGGGGACCGGCAACGGGATCGCAACCCTCGGTGTTGCTCCCGCGCCTCGCCCAGCCAGTGAGCGGGAACCGGTCTGCATGTGGGATCCGAACCCTCGGGCGGGAGCGCCGCCGCGCTTCCCAAGCGGCACACTTATCCAGTGCGCCACCGGGCCGGCCCGAGGTGATTTAAGTTTAGAGGAGGTTGTGAGGATGGAGACCCCTTTGTGGGGTTAGTGTCCTTATAAGAAGAGGAAGAGAGACCAGAGCTTCCCCTCTCTCTGCC
>NW_007858487.1:0-631 GCF_000696425.1 Galeopterus variegatus
TTTTTTTTTTTTCCCCTTTTTGTCTTTTTTACTGACCGGTAACGGGATCGCAACCCTCAGTATCGCGCCCGTACTGGGGACCAGCATCGGGATTGCAACCCTCGGTGTTGCTCCCGCACCGCGCTCAGCCAGTGAGCGGGAACTGGTCTCCACATGGGATCCGAACCCTCGGCGGGAGCGCCGCCGCGCTCCCAAGTGGCACACTCTCCAGTGCGCCACTGGGCCGGCCCCAACTGGATAACTTAATTTATGTAAATGTTATCCTCACGGTCAATTCATTTAAGGAGCTGCTAACTGCACCAGGCTCTGTGCCGGCTTCCCATATCTTATCTAACTTCTAGAAGACAACCTCATGAAGACAACTCTTAACGTGCCATCATCTTTTGAACCGTGAGAAGTACTCCATTTTGGACTAAATAATGCAAAGTGCAACGTGAAAAAACGTATGGAAGATAAAGACCTTTTGCTAATCCCATACATTGTGAAATGTTAAGCCATTTTTACTACAATTACTTTATTACATATCTATGTCTGGGTGTGGTTATTAATGTGGCTTACACTTTCATGAATACTCTAGATGCTGAATTAGCATAATTGAATCTGTCGACCTACAAATATCCTTCATTTTGTT
>NW_007858488.1:0-631 GCF_000696425.1 Galeopterus variegatus
GAGTTCTCACAAGGGACTGCCCCAAACAATCCTAAAATGGGGCCAGTTGGGATTCCAAAGACAGAACCACCAAACACTAGGGTACTAAGTCCAAAGCATTTATTAGGGAAACCTACAGACAGAGAGGGCTTCAGCTTCCTCACGATGGACAGTGAGACAAGAGATGCTCTACCAACTCAATGACCTAATGGAGGAGGTTGAGTTACGGAGATTATATGAGGGTTTAAAGAATTTGGTTCAGGGTTGGGGCTAGTTTCTATGGGTTTAGTGACATGTTTGGTGTTTGGTGCTACAGGAAACAACGTAAACAAGTTTATCAGTGCCTGGGAAGGTTCAAGATCCTGACTTGGGTTCTAACCTGCAGAGGGAAATATAAAACCAGCCCAGTCACAAAGCGGTGAAGGCACTCTGTAATTCTCAGTTAGGACAGAGAACGAAAGGGGGGTGCCTAGGAAACCTTACAACTGAACTCTCATCATGGGGTACTGTACTCTTAATTGGGAATGCTCTGAGCATACATATGGTTGCCCTGTTTTGCAACATGTTCATTTGGTGCTGATGTGACTCCTTGAGGAAAAATTGCTATCCTGTAAGTAAAATAATGAAGGTAAAATTGAACCCTTCCATGGAT
>NW_007858489.1:0-631 GCF_000696425.1 Galeopterus variegatus
TGGCTATTCGTGGTCTTTTCTTATTCCAGATAAATGACTGTATAGTTCTTTCCATTTCTGACAAAAATGTCATTGGAATTTTGATGGGGATTGCATTAAATTTGTAGATTACTTTGGGTGGTATAGTCATTTTCACTATATTGATTCTGTCAATCCAGGAGCATGGGATGTCTTTCCATCTTCTTGTATCCTCTCTAATTTCTCTCAGGAGTGGTTTATAGTTCTCGTTATAGAGATTTTTCACATCCTTAGATAGTTCAATTACTAAGTATTTTATTTTTTTGGTGGCTATTGTAAATGGGCAGTCTTTGTTGATTTCTCTTTCTGCTTGTTCACTATTGGTGAATAGAAATGCTACTGATTTTTGTGTTTTGATTTTGTATCCTGCTACTGTGCTTAACTCATTTATCATCGGTAAGAGTTTTTTTGTAGATGATTCGGGCTGTTCGATATATAGGATCATGTCATCTGCAAACAGGGACAGTTTGACTTCATCCTTTCCAATATGGATGGTCTTTATTTCCTTCTCTTCTCTGATTGTTCTGGCTAATACTTCCAATACTATGTTGTATAGGAGTGGTAAAAGTGGACATCCTTGTCTGGTTCCTGTCCTTAAAGGAAAAGCTTTCAG
>NW_007858490.1:0-631 GCF_000696425.1 Galeopterus variegatus
TTGAATCCAGGGACATTCCATAAGTGTACTCACATGTAACTATTAAGTCTTTCACATTTGTAATTAGGTCCCTTTGAATGTGGAACCTTCAAACCAGCTCCAAACTATAGGTCCTCAAACATTTTGTAGGAGAGAGAGAAAAACTTTTTCTTATTTAGGTGATAGTTGCACCAATTTCTATAATTCCTAACTTAAATATTCCCAAGTAGTGCATATAAAAGTGAGCAGTTAACTTCAACAGGCTTCTGTAAGTTTTGTAAGCTAACCAATGAAGAAACTCTCTGTCCTAGAAACTAGTATTGGCCCTTCAGTTCACTGACTAATTTTTGGCTTTGATTTGCCGTGCATTCTCCTGCATTTTACATCCTTTTAGTCCTATGCTGCTTGTGAGTCACTGGCAGCAGCCTCTTTTGCTCCCTCTGATTTGACTGATTTTTTTCTTTATAAAATTTTGGGGTTGTCTATTATAAGCCCATAGACATAATTTTGGCATTTCCCCTTTATTGTTTTCCTGTTTGTGCTCCTCCTCGTCTCTCCCTCTGTCTCTCTGTCTCTCTTTCTCTCTCTCTTTCTCTCTCTTTCTTTCTCTCTCTTTCTCTCTCTCTCTCTCTCTCTCTCTCTCTCTCTCTCT
>NW_007858491.1:0-631 GCF_000696425.1 Galeopterus variegatus
TATATTATTGAAATCAATAATTCAATGAGAGATCTGTGAAAGAAAACATCTTTAGAGTCATCCACTAAAGAGAGGACGTTTTTGAGTAAAAAAAAAATCATAGGATTCTCTTTCAGGGGTATTCCTCTAATAAACATAAACCTAACTCCATTAAAGATATGTAACTGAAGAAAGAAAGAAGTTGACTTACAATTATATGCATACATTTTGATAACCACTGGTTAACACTACTTTATAGAAAGATCAACTAGATCCCGTTCTCTCTTGACTTCAGTGACACAATGCTCTGACCATTTCTCCCTATGTTCATATTGGATCATTGCACATATGGATTCAGCTCTCAGATCTTTCAGGGTTTGCCTCCATTACAGAGAACTACCTTGGCCAAACATGTACCACTTCTGGTGGGCACACATCCAATGACTGATTGTGTTAGGTTAAAAGGCCTAGATATTTCAGCTCAATGCAAGAAACTCCTGCCACTTTATTTATATTCATGGTGCTCTGTGGAGTTGGCCAGGGCTTCTATGAGCCAGCATCACCATTCAAATTCTTCCTCTACCTATCCTTCTTCCTCCGTCTCCCTCCTACAAGCGTTGATCCCTAGTAAATATCCAGCACGTCAAAATCC
>NW_007858492.1:0-631 GCF_000696425.1 Galeopterus variegatus
GTAATGAGATTACTTAGATCGAAGGGCTTGTTATGTTGAGTTTATTTAGATACATTTGCTTGCTCTGATGAGTTTATTTAGATCGTTGTGCTTGGTGTTATGAGTTTACTTAGATCGATGAGCTCGGTCTGATGAGTTTATTTAGATCGATGAGCTCGGTCACAGGTCTGATTAGTAATCCCACATCGATTAGCTTGGTCTGATTATTTCTCCTAGATCGATTTGCTTGGTCGGATGAGTTTACTTAGATCGATGAGCTCGGTCTGATGAGTTTACTCAGGTCGATGTTCTCGCTGTGATGAATGTAATTAGATCGATGTGCTTGGTCCGATGAGTTGACTAAGATCGATGAGCTTGGTCTGATGAGTGTAATTAGATCGATGTGCTTGGTCCGATGAGTTGACTAAGATCGATGAGCTTGGTCTGATGAGTGTAATTAGATCGATGTGCTTGGTCTGATGAGTTTACTTAGATCAATTTGCTTTCTCTGATGAGTATACTTAGATCGAAGACCTTGGTCTGATGAGTTTACTTTGATCAATGTGCTTGGTCTGATGAGTTTCCTTTGATCGATGTGCTTGGTCTGATGAGTTTATTTCGATCGAACATCTTCGTCTGATGAGTTAAATTA
>NW_007858493.1:0-631 GCF_000696425.1 Galeopterus variegatus
CGAGCCCGTGGCGCACTCGGGAGAGTGCGGCGCTGGGAGCACAGCGACGCTCCCGCCGCGGATTTGGATCCTATATAGGACTAGCCGATGCGCTCACTGCCTGAGCGCGGTGTGGGCGACACCACGCCAAGGGTTGCAATCCCCTTACGGGTCACGAAAAAGACCAAAAAAAAAAAATCAACTCCATATTCTAGATCGTCCCTTAGGCTTTTCTCAAAAATTTTATTTATATTGTCCCAATTCCCTGAAAATCTGCAGCATGAGAAGTATGGCCTCTGCTGAGGAATTCTTGTTCTTTGAACAATGCCCAGAAGAGGGTGCTCGCAGGACAGTCAGCCTTGCTCTGACCAGTTTTCAACATGGTAAGCTCAAATTTGGCAAGCATTGTAATCACAGCATCTTAAAATTATAGGAGAAATGAAAAGTTCCCTACATTAAAAGCAACTCAGGAATTCCAAAAAAAAAAAATTTGTAATGACCTTTTAAATGAGGGCAGATGGGGAGACAAATGGTGACTTTTACTTTTCATCAACTTTCTGTATTGGTTCAGATACTTTATATTGTGTGAATGGCTTCTTTAATTGTATAGTATAACATCAATTAATATTTTTATTAATAAAAATAGTAAAGC
>NW_007858494.1:0-631 GCF_000696425.1 Galeopterus variegatus
AAATTTTAAGATCATTTTTTCTATTTCTGTGAAGAATGTCATTGGTATTTTGATAGGGATTATGTTGAATGTGTAGATTGCTTTGGGGAATATGGACATTTTGATGATGCTAATTCTTCCAACTCAAGAGCATGGGATATCTTTCTATTTATTTGTGTCCTCTTCAATTTTTTTCACCAATGTTTTATAGTTTTTATTGCAGAGTTCTTTATCTCCTTGTTAAATTTACTCCTAGGCATTTCATTTTTTTGGTAGCTGTTGTGAATAGTGTTACTTTCTTGATTTCTCCTTTAGCTATTTCATTGTTGGCATATAGAAAAGCTATTGATTTTTGTGTTCAAGGTAAGAATTTGGGTGAGGATGGGGTGGACAGAAACATTCAGTCCATAACAAAAGTTATGTCCATAAAAGGAGAATAGAAAACTACATATACATTATGTCTATATGATACATATGCGTATATGTGTTAGTATATACCAAGAGAGAGGTCAGAAAGAGATGATAAAATGTTAGCTATGTACATCTCTATGTAATAAGATTATTGTTGATTTTTATTGTCTTCTCTATTCTTTTCCATATTTTTTTTTCTACTTGGATATATGTAAAAAAAGAATAAAAATCATTTATAAAA
>NW_007858495.1:0-631 GCF_000696425.1 Galeopterus variegatus
TTGGCCCCTTTCACCATGTGAGGACACAGCAACAAGGCGCCATCTTTGAAAGAGAGAGAAAGCCCTCACCAGACACCAAATCTGCTGATGCCTTGGTCTTGAACTTCCCAGCCTCCAGAACTATAAGTTTCTGTTGTTTATAAATTATTCAGTCTATGGCATTTTGTTATAGCTGGACAAATAGACTAAGATGTGGGATAAAACAAGTAATATTGGGATGTTCTAATTCTACTATCTCCTCTGCTTTTGAGAACCAGGATTCTCAGAATGGAAGAAGTTTCTGATGTTGTAGAGAAGTGGTTAAGTAAAAACTTTGTTGTATTGATTTGAACAGCAAGTCTCAATATAAATTTATGAGATTTTTTAAATCTTTGAGTTAATAACATTTCCTAGATTGTTCCACCGAAAAGCGCTAGAAACAATGTCTAACTTAGCATAGAGCATCTTGAGCACCCATATTGTGGTTTTGAATACCATTTCTCTCTGAAAGAAATTAGGGCTTCTTGGGGAAATACGTTTGGTGCGAGAAGTTTACAAAATGAAGCTGGAACAACTTATAACAGATAAAACGGAAGCTGTCAAAGATTTCTAGTGTTGGGTCAAAAGGGCTCAGAACTTCCTACTGGCCAAA
>NW_007858496.1:0-631 GCF_000696425.1 Galeopterus variegatus
GGGGTGAGTTTGCTACCCCAGAGGACGTTTGGCAAAGTCTGGAGACATTTTCCTTTCTTTTTTTTTTTTGGCAGCTGGCTGGTATGGGGATCTGAGCCCTTGACCCTTGTGTTGTCAGCACCATGCTCTAACCAATGGAGACATTTTTGGTTTCTTAGACACTACTGTCATCTAGAGGGTAGAGGCCAGGGAGGCTGCTAAACATCCCATAATACTCAAGATTGCATTTACCCCCTTCACCCAACAAAGAGCCAACCAATTCTAAATGTCAACAAAGCTGAGACTGAGAAACCCTGTGCTAGAGACACTGAGTGAAGTTAGTTTGCTTGGTTTTTGTTTTTGATTTTGGGTGATTATTTTGAGATAATTTTGGGGGCTGGCTGATTAGCTTGCTTGGTAGAGCATGGTGCAGATAACAACAAGGTCAAGGGTTTGGATCCGTGTACTGGCCAGCTGACAAAAAAAAAAAAGAAGAAGAAGAAGAAGAAAAAGTAATAATTTCAAACATATAGAAAAGTTGCAAGAATAGTACAAAACTCCATGATGATTTTCACCCCGATTCTCCAATTGACAATATCAATTGTTTTATCATTTTCTCCATATATATGTAATTATCTTTTCTTTCTGAATA
>NW_007858497.1:0-631 GCF_000696425.1 Galeopterus variegatus
TTTAAACAACACTCTGAATCTTCTCATTATAGTTTAAACAGATATAAATTCAAAAGTCAAGCAAGCTGTGGGCTGGGAATCTGTGCATGCTCTGACCTGAATTCCTCCCCCTGAGAAGCTGGGGGCTCTGCAGGGCAGGAGGTGTTCCCCAGATCTTTCTGGGGCTTCTCCTCAGCAGCCTGGACTCCCATCCCTTTGTTCTCATCTACTGAAACATCAGAAAGTACCTAAAAGAGGTTTTGGAAGCCATTACTAGTATTTGCCTTTTCCTTTAACCTGAATGTATTATTTAAAAACAATTCTTTTTCACAATTTAAAAATAGGAAGAAGATGAATTTGATGTTAAATATTTAATAAGTGCCCAGGATTCATTAAGTACTGATTTAGGGTGGATCGCTGGATTTAAGACATGTCCTAGCCTAAACTTTTGTGGGAACTGAATTTCAGGTTCTTGCATTTGAAGTAATTCAAGTAACTGTTTCCTTGTTTTCAGGATTTCTCCCTACATTTAGATTCCAAATGGAAGGCAGGACCTCAAAAATAAATGAATAAATAAAAAAACGAAAACAGAGCTGTTCTCAGTTTGGTCTGAAACCTAGACAGAGGAAGAGATTATCCTATCTCCCGAGTT
>NW_007858498.1:0-631 GCF_000696425.1 Galeopterus variegatus
AATGACGGTGATATGTTCTGAGTAATGCATTGTTAGGCGATTTTGTTGTTCTGTGCACATCCTAGAGTGTACTTACAAACCTAGCTGGCATAGCCTACTACACATGTAGGTCATATGGTATAGCCTATTGCTCGTAGCCAGCATCACACACACACACGTGAGTGTGCATTGCACTGCAACATTAAGATGGCCACGATGTCACTAGGCAGTAGAAATTTTTCAGATCCATTAAAATCTTATGGGACCGGCCCGGTGGCGCACTGCTACAGTGCGCCACTTGGGAGCGCAGCGGCGCTCCTGCCGAGGGTTCAGATCCCACATACAGGCTGGCCGCTCACTGGCTGAGTGAGGTGCGGGTGCAAAACCGAGGGTTGCGATCCGTTGCCGGTCACGAAAAAAGACAAAAAAAAAAAAAGGAAAATCTTATGGAACCACCACTGCACGTGCGGTCAGTCATTGACCAAAATGTCATTATGTGGTACATTACCATAGTAGAAGCTAGACGACAGAGGGAATTAGGTACCAGATTACCAGATACAGAATTACAGTTTGATGAAAAGCCTGTAAACATAAGTTTGTGAGGCACTAGAACAGAAACAAGGAGCCTCAAGTCTAGAAAATTAGCTTTCCT
>NW_007858499.1:0-631 GCF_000696425.1 Galeopterus variegatus
TAACTGCTTAATATGGACAAGGAAATAACAGATGAGACTGATAATTTCATTACAAAAAAAATGACAATTCTTGGTCTGAGAAATTTAATAATTAAAATTAGAACTGTATGGGTGGGTTTCACAGTAAATTAGATGCAGCTTATTGAAAGAGAATAAAATAGAATGGAAAGATAGGTCAAAAGAAAATATCTAGAAAGAAGCAAACATGCACACACTTAGACAAAACAATGGAAAAGAACAAATTAGTGTAAGACACATAGAAACTACAGTGAAGAGTTCTAATACATGCATAATTGGAGACTCAAAGGAGAAATGAGAGATGATAATGATTAAGAATTTTCCAAAACCGATGAAAAATACTGAGCCACAGATTCGAGAATTCCTGTAAACCTTATATAAATACAAAAAAATCACATCTAAGAATGTTGTCGTATTACTGAATATCAAAACAAAAGAAATATCTTAAAAACATCTAGCAAAGGGCTGAGCCCGTGGCGCACTTGGGAGAGTGCGGCGCTGGGAGCGCGGCAGTGTTCCCGCCGCGGGTTCGGATCCTATATAGGGATGACAGGTTCGCTCACAGCGCTCACTGGCTGAGCGCGGTGCGGCCGGTCTCAAAAAGGACAAAAAA
>NW_007858500.1:0-631 GCF_000696425.1 Galeopterus variegatus
AACCCTTTCCTGCACCCTACATCCCACCCAATTCACACACAAATTCTTAATAATGCCTCAACGCCCAGCCCCTTACTGGGATGGGACATTCTTTTCAAATTCAAAGTTACTCTTACCCTAAACATTTTAACTCCAGCTATAATACTCCTGTTACAGGCTGCACCCAGACCTGGCCCCTGAGGCTTCCACCTTCTCCTCCCCCTCAGACAAGGTTAATCTCTAGTATGGGACACTTCTTTCCCTCCATTGCTATGCACCATTCCTCTATCTTTGTTAAATTGCTGAACCCCTCTTTGACCCCTAATGTCCCACAGTACCCCATTGCTAACAAACACCTAACAGGCTTAAAACCCGACATACACAAACTCCTTTCTTCTCATCTCTTATGGCCTACCCACTCGCCTTTTAATACACCCATCCTTCTGGTTATAAAGGCTAATGGCTCATACCGTTTAATACAGGACTAATACTGACACATATTGTTCATACCATTTAGTACAGGACTAATCCTAACACACATTGTTCCCAACAAATTATTTGGACAGTACTGTCTCAGGGGTTTCAAGATAGCCCCCACTTTCTGGCCAGGCCTTAGCTCAAGACTTATCTGAATTTCCCCCAACCTCTAGCA
>NW_007858501.1:0-631 GCF_000696425.1 Galeopterus variegatus
CCAAATATAAGAGGTATTACACAATAAAAATTAATTTATTTACATGTATTAAACCAAGAAAATTATTCCTGGGGGCTGGGTAGTGTCCTTCTCCTTGTTGATATAAAGAACAAAGCTTTCTATTTTGTAGCTCTACTAATACCCAGAGAAGAGTGAAAAAACTAGGCCTGTGGACAAAACCTTGCTGACATCTGTTTTTGCAGGGCTAAGAGCTAAGAATGGTCTTTACGTTTCCAAAGAGTTGGGATAAGTAGTCAAACGGAGGGTAATGTTTTGTGGCACATGCAAGTAATATGAAATTCAATTTCAGTGTCCCTAAAAATGTTTTATTGGAATATAGCTATGGTCCTTTGTATATGTATTATCTATTCTGTAAATACGTTTATAGAGTTTCTTTCTCTACACACACCATGGTATAAACTAGGATACAGTATAAAGATAGGTATTTATCTATATCTATATCCAATGAATTTTGTAGGACAAGATTACCATCAGATTCTATTTAGACTGTTGTTGGAAAGTGATTAATGTAATCCAGAAAACCCCAGTTCTAAATAATGTAATTGTGAATGTTATCAAATCAGTGTTAAACCAAAGAACTTTTTTTTTTTTTTAAGATGACCGGTAAGGG
>NW_007858502.1:0-631 GCF_000696425.1 Galeopterus variegatus
AACATAAAGATATGAGTCTGGGGCAGAACTCTATGGATTGCCTTGACAGGCGAAAAAGACAGACAACAATATTATGAAGACTATTTTACATCTATTTTGCATAATGCTTTTTTAGTCCTTTCCCATCCATGAAGTTTTTTGGTTTTTTGTTTGTTTGTTTGTTTGGTCTTTCAAAATAAATTCTAGAAAAGGAAGGACAGGTATGAAGAAAAAATAAATAAACCCTCTAGTCTACACTCTTTTCTGGGCTCAATTAGTAAGAATCACTTTCCGAGGTAAAAGGGGCATTGGTAACGATGATGCATTTGTGGCTACATTGCTTGAGAAAATAAAATAAGCAGAAGAATGGCAGAGGGAGGAATAAGCTGATCTTTGAATTTTTAATGCAGCCTTTTCACTGTCTTTTTGTATCACTTTTGATTTATAATGTAATTGGAAAACTATAGAAATGTTAATGGCAGCAGTGCAGTTTTAAGGATGACAAAGTTGTTTACTAATTATTGTCTTTCAATTTGGTTAATTACTGAAGCCTTAATTTTCTGGGTTCATTTCAGATGGGACTGCTATTGGGGGAGGTCGGGGCAAAATGCATCGTCTAGTTAGAGTGGCAACTTTCACATTTTTTTTTTTT
>NW_007858503.1:0-631 GCF_000696425.1 Galeopterus variegatus
CTTCCATAAACCCTCAGACAGGTGCATAGTCTCATTCTCATGTTGATATTTAGGGATCTAAATATAAAAATCAAAGATTTTTCTTTTCTTCTTCTTTTTTTTTTTTTGTCTTTTTTTCGTGTCTGTCAACGGATCGCAACCCTCAGTGTCACGCCCGTACTGGACCGGGACCGGCAACGGGATCGCAACCCTCGGTGCCGCACCCGCACCTCGCTCAGCCAGTGAGTGGGAACCGGTCTGTATGTGGGATCCGAACCCTCGGCAGGAGCACCGCCGCGCTCCCAAGCAGCGCACTATCCAGTGCGCCACCGGGCCGGCCCAAAAATCAAATATTTTTCTATAGAGGATAATGAAGACCAAATCCTAAAACACATCTTTTATCAAAGAGAACACTACTATTAGCTATTAACTTTATAGTGGGATTTCTGTGCCTTGGTACTATTATCATTTAGGAACAGATAATTAATTGCCTATTGTTGGGGACTGTCCTGTGCTTTGGAGAGTGTTTAACAGCATCCCTGGCTTCTCCTCATTAAATGCTAGTAGTACCCCCTGCTCAAGCTGTGACAGCCAAAAATGTCTCCAGACATTGCCAAATGTCTTCTGGGGGTACAATCACCCCTGGTTGAGG
>NW_007858504.1:0-631 GCF_000696425.1 Galeopterus variegatus
GGGGAAAGCCTAGAAGAACCTAAAGTCATTTCTTTTGGTAGGAGTAGAGATTTGGACTAAGTAAACTTCTTTCACAGAGATAAGAATGGAGAGAGAGATAAGAACAAGATCCTCTAGGGCTTTACAAGTCATGCAAAATGTTTTATATTATTTACAGTTTATAAATATTTATTTGTCAATGCTTATTCAAATAAGTATAATAATTATTAAAACAGCAACTATAATAACAAGAGCAGCCAACTTTTACTGATTGCTAAGTTAGTTATCTGTATGAATTCTCATTTCATCACATAAACAACCGTCATTTTATAGATGAGGGAATTAAGAGAAAGTTAAATGATTTGCCTGAAGTTAGAGAGTTTACAATTGGCAGAGCCTGCAATTTTTAACTTTCATACATACATACATGTTGCTTTGTGTTGCTTCAACCCCACGGATTTGTCACCCCTCTTCTCCTGGGTGACGGAGTCACAAAGGATTACTCAAAGCCCATCTCTTCTGAGCAGTGAGAAACCCTGAAATGGTTAATTTTCCACTGGAATCCTCAAGTGAGAGGCATCCCTTCCTTGGGAAAGGAACCCCAAATTGGGATTCTCTTCCTGCATTTATTTTCCAGACCAGGAAGATACAG
>NW_007858505.1:0-631 GCF_000696425.1 Galeopterus variegatus
CCAAGGGGCGTCTTTCTGGAATGTTCACTCGCTCAGACTTTCAGTGTAGCTGCTCTGGCAGGACAGGCCATGGCTGCATCACAGCTCCTCCTTGGGGGCAGGGGCTGTCTACAGTCCTGGGCTCCATGCCCCACCCAGCTCAGTGCCTGCACATGGCAGAACATGGTGAAGTGCCTGGAAGGATGAGAGGAGGGAGCAGAGGAGGGGTCGGCGAGGAGCCTGCACCATGCGGCCATGGGGGTGGGGGCATGGAAGGCCAGCCGCATGCCCCACGTGCTGTTACAACTGCAGTTTCTGGGCGTGGGCGAGGTGAGGCAAGGATGTGGAGTAGCTGGGACCCAGGGTCTCTTGTCACTAGCATTCTGCTGAGTCTGGAGAGAAGGCTGTTAATGCCCAGGCTGCAGCCAGCCCTGGTGCAGGGCTCCATGAGCCCCTTATTTCTGTGTGATGAGGGATACAGGGGTATTGATGGGCCACTATGGAGCTAGAGCCACCCAGCTTGGGGAGGTGGCAGCTCAGGAGTGGGCCAAACCTAGGGGCAGCTGGATTTGGGGGCAGGAGGACCCAGGAGGATGGAAACACAGATGTGCTCTGCTTCTGAGGCATCTGGGAACTCAGTGAGGACTGAGGT
>NW_007858506.1:0-631 GCF_000696425.1 Galeopterus variegatus
TGGACCCCGAGCTCAGGTCTCACAAAGTTTTTATAAGTGGACTCAGGGTTTTTACATTTTTCTTTTTCTTTTCTCAGCATTCAATAGGCTAGCATAGATAAGTGAGCTTGGTAACTAACAGAAGCCAAAAATGCAAGTAGTGATTAGAGGCCAGGCTAGGGTAACAAGCAAACATTGTTTTAAAGACAAAATATTACTTCAAGGACAAAACAGGCTTATGAGAAAGTTATTTTGGCATTTCCCCAACATTGCCCCCCTTTGATGCTCTCTCTAAACATTTGAGTGAGCATCACCTTATTCAACATTGTTTTCAGGGTCTAAGAGAGGCTTAAAGGAGGCGTAGTCTGTTAAGGCTAGCAGGCTACTTGCAGTTTTTCTTTTGACTAGAGTTTTTATGGTGGCATGAATGCTATGCATCAACAGAGGGAGTAGGCAGGGTAAGATCAAGCAGATACCTAAAATGAATAGGAATTTTTCTATCACTGTTTTGAACCCTGCAAACATATCTAACTAGTTACCAAAAATTCCCTTGAAATTTATTCCAGACCATTTTTGTATGGGAAAGTGAGATAATTCCATTAATCCCAGAATAAAATCTAACAGTCTTGACAGATGGATGGAGTAAAGAAAG
>NW_007858507.1:0-631 GCF_000696425.1 Galeopterus variegatus
CACTGGCAGATCTGACTTCTCGGCTCTCTTGACCACCTCTCCTTCCCGCTCCCAACATTTGGGTTCCAGCTTCTCCTCTTCCTTTCCTGCACAAGCTCATTTTCCTTTTGCTTCCCAATCTTTGCTCAAGCTGTTCTCCTGGCCTGGGACTGCCCCAGATCAACTCCCACCTCCTCCAGGAAGCCTCTCCAGTCCCTTTGGCCATAAGGAATCTCTCCCTCCTGAACCACTCTGTCCCCACCTCTCGCAGCCCTTCCCCCTCATCTGCAGTTGTGAGTGTAATTTATGTTTGTCTAGTCCCTGGGTGCAGGGATTCAACTTCATTTGTGTCTGCTCTTTCCCTATGCCCAACATAGTGCTGGCACATAGTAGGTGTTCAATAGATGGGTTGCTGGATTGAGCTGAAAATCTCCAGTGAGAAAAGTTTGTCTTCATGTGGCCTGAGTCATGTGGTCCCAGATAGGCAGGTATCCTAATGCACTTTGTATCTAATTTTGATACAAAGACATGTTCCCCCTCGGAGAAACTTCCCAGACCAATGACTGAGAGCTGACAGCAAGGAGAGCTCCCGGGTGACCTTCTCCTCAGTGGCATCAGCCACTGGCAGCCAGGGCCTAGAGCAGACTGAACT
>NW_007858508.1:0-631 GCF_000696425.1 Galeopterus variegatus
ACCAAAAAATAAATCACCTAGGAATAAATCTAACCAAAGAGGTGAAAGATCTCTACAGTGAAAACTACAAGTCACTACAGAAGACACTCAAAGATGGAAAGACATTTCTTGTTCCTGGATTGGAAGAATCAATGTAGTAAAAATGTCCATACTACTCAAAGCCATCTACACATTCAATGTGATCCCCAGCAAAATGCCAATAACATTCTTCACAGAAATAGAAAAAACAATCCTAACATTGTTGGGTTTTTTGGGTTTTTTTTGTGACCGGTAAGGGGATCGTAACCCTTGGCTTAGTGTCGCCCGCACTGCGCTCGGCCATCCCTATATAGGATCCGAACCCGCGGCCTCACACTCCCAGCGCCACACTCTCCCTAGTGAGCCACGGGGTCGGCCCCTAACATTCTTATGGAACAACAAAAGACACTGAAGAGCCAAATAATCCTGAGCAAAAAAGTAAAGCCAGAGGCATTACACCTCCTGACTTCAAACTATATTACAAATCTATAGCAATAAATACAGCATGGAATTGGCGTAAAAACAAACATGTGGACCAAAGGAACAGAATAGAGAACCCAGAAATCAACCCATGGATTTACAGCCAACTGATCTTTGACAAGAGCACCAAGAA
>NW_007858509.1:0-631 GCF_000696425.1 Galeopterus variegatus
TTTTAAATAAGTAGTCAATGTTTTAACACCACACATGGAGTAATATTTCCTTTTGCCACTGATTTGAAATAACTTTTAAATATTAAAATATATGTTTTTAACATTACATATTAACACATTTATAATCACACTATTTGTCTATTTCTGAGCTATAAGAAATTATTTTAATTTTGAGATTTTGATAGTACTTGGTTCCATACATTTTTCTCTTCTTTTGAAAATGTCTTTTTTTTTCTTAGATACTTATTGTTCCATATCAATCCAAGAATCTTACATTGAGATTATAATTTTATTTAATTTTTGCATGAATGTGGATGAATTTGACATTTTTATAGTACTGAGTTTTCCAATTTATGAACTTGATATATTTCTCCATTTAATCACATCATCAGAAAGGTCCATAGTATTTTATTACACCAAATGAACATAATAATAGTACATAAAGAAGCTGGTGACTGGGTATTGAAGAGTCTATAAATCACTTCATAAGGACAAATGAATGTGTTTAGTCTGGAAAATAGTAACTTAAAACATTTATACTAACATTCCAAATTTTTGAAGGGTCTTTTGAAAAAAAGGGATATTTTTTTTTCTTTCAATTACATAAGACAAGAAGGAACAATTATTAAAA
>NW_007858510.1:0-631 GCF_000696425.1 Galeopterus variegatus
TTTACAACAGTATGGTGTAGTAGAAACTCCAAACAGATCCCCCTAAATGAATGAAAAAAAAACCCATTAAAAATGCATTGTTGAGCTGGAAATAGTAAGAAATCCTCAGGTGCCAAAAATACAGTGGAAATGGGAACCCATGGAACAATGAGGTCAGCTTTTATCCTGGGGAGCTTCTGATGAATTTTGATGACTTTGAACTTCCATTTTGACTATTACATAGAAGAAGAACAGAAGACAAAATCTATAGCCTATTCAGGATGGAGAGTCTGATAGGAGACCCCTGCATAAAGCTGGGATCCTAAAGAAAATCTACTTTATAAAACTATAATTACCTGATACCTGGATAAAAAATAAGACATAATTAAAATACAGGAAGAAAATAGGTAATAAGATGGAGATCATCAAAATTAAAATATTCTAAGTTTCTCTTATTGTTTTTGAGAAAAAGAGAAATACGATCAAGACTAAAAAAGGGGAAAAAGGGAAACAATTGAAAGGACAAATGAGAAGTACAAAATAAGAGAGCAAAAATAAATCCAAACATATCACTAACCTCAATAAATGTAAAAGACTAAACTATCCAGTTAAATGACAAAGATTTTCCCAATGGATTAAAAATGTGAAGACA
>NW_007858511.1:0-631 GCF_000696425.1 Galeopterus variegatus
CACATAGGCCACAAAGGTACCCACATAAAACTCCAAGATTAATACAATTGAGGAAGTCACAGGAAGCCTGTGCTATCACACTCACCCAGATCCAGACTTAAAATGCACAACTCAACTGTCAATATAGAACTTTGACAGGAAAGAATCTTCTATTCAAAAATCACTCCTAGGGCCGGCCCGGTGGTGCACTGGGTAGTGCGCCGCTTGGGAAGCGCGGCGGCGCTCCCGCCCGAGGGTTCGGATCCCACATATGGACCGGTTCCCGCTCACTGGCTGAGCGAGGTGCGGGAGCAACGCCGAGGGTTGCGATCCCGTTGCCGGTCCCCGGTCCAGTACGGGGGGCAACGGGGGCAACACTGAGGGTTGCAATCCGTTGCCGGACATGGAAAAAGACAAAAGACAAAAAAAAAAAAAATCACTCCTAAAATTAAAAGAAGTGACTACACCACCAGATGCCCAGACATCAATGTAGAGATAAAAGAAGCATGAAAAAATAGGAAAACATGACTCCCCCAAAATAAGACAGAAATTATCCAATATCAGACTCCCAAAACAGAAAATCAAGGAATCATCTGAAGAGGAATCCCAAATAGTAATACTAAGGTACCCAACATGACGGATAAAAAAAAAA
>NW_007858512.1:0-631 GCF_000696425.1 Galeopterus variegatus
TCAAAGTAGTTGAGTGGTCAGTGTGCCACCTGCACAGTGGCATTGGCTGCTGCAGTGGCTAAGTGTGGCTCTGGCAGGTCACCCACACAGTTGCAGTATCTGGCCCTGGTAGGGGCTGCCCTCGGCTCCTGAGGTTTGTCACACTCTTGCCGTTTGTCTTCTGGGACTGACTGCAGCTGCTGAAGTTTCCAGGAGCTTCTGCCATCAGCTGGGTGGGGGCTCCCCTCTGTTACTGAAATCTCCATGTGTGCTCCTGCCATCTGTTCACATTTGTCATAGATAAAAACAAATAAATATTTGCAAACCCTGTATGTTTAATACTAATAATACCAAAATAAAAGAAAAACACCTCACATTTGGGTTATGGTAAAACCCTAAATCACCACATTGAAAAAGTAGAAATAAGGTAAAGGATCAACATCTCTTTTTTATATGCACTATTCCACAAGAAACTTTCTCTTCTCTTCTAGAAGTTTTCTACCTAATAATGGCAAAGGATGGACAGACTTTTATAATCAGTACACTTAGTGCACAAGCAGTAAACATGAATGACTGCCAAACTCTGATTGATCAATGATGAATATAATAATGGGTCGATCCAGATGATGATAAAGCTATAGGAGAAGAACTA
>NW_007858513.1:0-631 GCF_000696425.1 Galeopterus variegatus
TCATAACAATCCCTGTAAAATAAAAGGCCATAAAAGCAGTAATTTATAAGACTATGTGGTCATGTGTGTGTGTGTGTGTGTGTGTGTGTGTGTGTGTGTGTGATTTATGTGATTACCACTGTGGACTAGAGAAGACTTACAGAAATGTCACACTGACCATGCCACTTATCCTAAGCAGGAATAGAATCACATTATTTTAAGTAGTTAGACAACTTAGATTTTTTTTAAAAAGGGGAGTCCCTGAAGAGCTAGAAGAGAGAGAGGAAGAAAAGACTAATATTTATTGAATACCTGCTATATGTTAGGTACTGTCAAACAGCCTTTATATACTATATATGCCTAAATGTAAGGTGAAATGTTATCTTCCCAAAATGATTTCTCAGAAAAGAAGAAGGTGCTTTATATTTGAGTCCTTACAAAGTCTCATATTATAGAATACTTTTTCAATTACTTTTTGGAGAAGACACATTAGCCTTCAAAAACAAAAAACAAACAATCCCCTCCTCCACCAAGTAAAAAAACCTAATTAATGCTAGTTTAGATTGCTTACAGAGGCCATTTGATGGAATCTTTTTTTTTTTTAAAGCAGACTTGAATTTCTGGGAACATGACAGGCTGGGTTATTTGAATC
>NW_007858514.1:0-631 GCF_000696425.1 Galeopterus variegatus
TTTGCTTCATAGAATGAGTTTGGGAGAATTGCCTCTGTTTCAATCTTTTGGAATAGTTTGCTGAGAATTGGTGTCAATTCATCTTTGAATGTTTGGTAAAATTCTCCTGTGAATCCATCTGGTCCTGGGCTTTTCTTTGTTGGGAGCCTTCTGATAACAGCTTCAATCTCTTATATTGTTATTGGTCTGTTCAGATTTTCTACATATTCTTGGCTTAGTTTTGGTAGCATGTGTGTCTCCAGAAATTTATCCATTTCCTCCAGATTTTCAAATTTGTTGGCATATAGTTCTTTACAGTAGTCTCGAATGATTCCTTGTATTTCAGATGTATCAGTTGTACTATCACCTTTTTCATTTCTAATTTTTGTTATTTGGATCTTCTCTCTTCTTTTTTTTGTTAGCCATGCTAATGGTTTGTCAATTTTATTTACCTTTTCAAAAAACCAACTTTTTGATTCATTGATCTTTTGTACTATTTTTTGGGTTTCAATTTCATTAAGTTCTGCTCTGATCTTAATGATTTCTTTCCATCTCCTAATTTTGGGTTTGGATTGTTCTTGTTTTTCTAGATCTTTAAGGTGAAGTATTAGGTTGTTCACTTGCCATCTTTCCATTCTTCTAAAGTAAGCAT
>NW_007858515.1:0-631 GCF_000696425.1 Galeopterus variegatus
AAATATCTCATGATACCATTTTCCATAAATTATCTAATTTTTCCTGTTTTTGGAACACTTAATTTGTTTCAAAATTGTTATGATTATGAGTTACATTGAAATACTTCTTTCTGATACATAAATTTATAAACTCATCTTTGAATAATTTCTCACGATAAATACCTAAACTAGGACTACTGTTTCAAAGAATACAGTCATTTTTGAGCCTCTCAAATTAGGAGATTGGTTCATTAAAGCCAAACAGTAACATTGAGTGTAAATTGAAGAGAACTCAGCAGAGCCCAGGGGCCCTATTATCAAGGGAGGACATACCAAGCTCAAAGTACCATAAGTATTATCTTCTACTGCTATGTGTATTTAGAAAATATGAACTTTGAGAATTCATTAAAAAGATATTAGGTATGAAAACTTTTGCCAGTTGCTTTGGTAGAGTTGTTCTCTTCCTTATTTGTTTGTTTTCATATAGCCACCCAAATTTAAACTCTCCTTCAAGTTTAAGACAGACACCAGAGCAACTTGGTCAATACGTTCATACATCTCTCATGTAGGGCCTTGGTAACTTCCCACATGACTCACATTGACCAAGTGTCTACTCTGTGCCAATTACTTTTACATATATTATTTCAGAGAT
>NW_007858516.1:0-631 GCF_000696425.1 Galeopterus variegatus
AATATGCATCTTTCAAAAAGGTAGATTCTTTAAAGAAATGGAAAATGATCAGGACGTGGTGTTTAAAAATAATATGCATAGCATGATCCTGCTAACATTGTTAGATAATATATGCACATGGCTCCAAAATAGAAACACGAATTTTCATGTAAATATAAATGTACGTATACAAATATATGTGCACGTGTATATGTTCTCATTTTCTTTCTGATGCTAAGACTGTTCACCACACACGTCACGCACTTCTCTTTTCATGTGTAAATGCTAGAGCTCTTTTCATGACAGCATGCCAGGACATTTGGATGGCCACAAGGTAGTTCAATGGTGACCAGACAAGATTTAATCCATTCCGTGCAACACACCCTTGGTTATTTCCAATATTCTGCTATTATGAAGAACGCTGACATGAGAGCTTTTTATGACTTGAACGCGTGGCATTGGCAATTCCGACAGGCGAGGCAGCTCGCCCTCTGCAGTGGCCCCAGTCGTGTCTTCTCCCCCACGGGTGGGAACGCTGAGTGTGCCCCACGCTGGGATCTGGCTGATGTGACAGGTGAGAAGCAGGGCCTTACCGAGGTTTTCTGAAGACAGGCATGCTCCCACATGTTTAAGGCCTGTCTATATTTCTTCT
>NW_007858517.1:0-631 GCF_000696425.1 Galeopterus variegatus
TAACACAGAGTAATCTGTCTGCTCCTGTACAAATTGTATTCAATTTTTCTTGGCATAATGGATTCCTCTTTAGATGAAATGAGCCTTTTGTGTTTATGAAAAATGTATATAATGTTGGCTGCTGGCTGAGCTAACTTCTTTCTGAATGCAGATTTTTGGAAAAGTGCATGTAAAACAGCAACTAGTAATTAATAGGATATTGATTGGTTCAGCCTCATCTAATCATAGACTGTATAATAAATCATAAGGTGTTTTGCAGTTAGGAAAATCCATACTAAATAACAAAGTACTGTTATCTTAGTAATATTAACAAGTACGGAGTAATGCATCATTAAATAATTGCTAAAATACAGGTGCACCTGTTTAGAATGACTCTCCACATTTCACACGCAACAAACTTCTTGTTTTCATGGAAACCGCCATACTGGCTAAAGGGCCCTAGTGAAATACATAGCTAATATCTCAAAAACGCTCATTTCTCCTCCAGGAATTTTCCATACTGCCAAATAGTAGAAAAGCCTTCTCCCTCCATCCCCACACAGGTAGTGATTAAGTGCTCCATTATTTCTTCAATATCCATGAGCATCACAACATTTACAGTGCTTTCAGCACTTCCACTACAAACCCCTAA
>NW_007858518.1:0-631 GCF_000696425.1 Galeopterus variegatus
TGTCTAACTTTGTTATGCTGGCTTACGAAGGTATTGCTGTTACAAAGCATTTCCTAAGTTAGGAAGTATTTCCTAAGTGTTTACCCAAATGAGATAAAAACATGTTCACACAAAAATCTTTAGGGAAATATACCATGACATTGGCTTTATTCGTAATCACCAAGCAGTGGAACTAATATTAATGTCCCTCAACAGATGAACAGTAAAAAAGATTGTGTAAATACCATATTATGGAATACCACTTCCAAACAAAAAAAAAGAAAAATACCACCACTGATACAGGTAACAACATGGATAAAGAAAAATAGCACCACTGATACAGGTAACAACATGGATGAACTTCAAATACATTATACTAAATGAAAGATGCCAAAACCAAAGAGTACATATTCAACAATTCGAGTGAAAGACATTCTTGCGAAAGCAAAATTATATGGACAGAAGCAGTTTTTGCAGTATTTGCCAGGAGAAGTGAGTGAGAGTAGCAGTTGACCATAAATAAGACTGAGGAAATTTATTACTGGCGATAGTGGTAGTGGTTACATGAATACATATTGTGCAAATTTTTAAGGCTATACACTTAAGCTATACTATACACTGTGTGCATATTACAGTTTGTAAATTATACATT
>NW_007858519.1:0-631 GCF_000696425.1 Galeopterus variegatus
ATTTATGGATATTTTAGGATAAGTCCCAAGAAATGACATTTCTAAGTCGGAGAGTAGGCATCTTTTGTTAAATTTCCCTCCAGAACTGTTCCAATTACACTTCTTACATTGATATATAAGAATCTCCATTCAGCGGACCCTTGCCAATGCATGGGGCTATTACAAAAAGTTTTTTGGCTATTAGATAGGCAAAATAATAATAATTATTATTTTGCTCTTTACTTTGCATTTAGCTGAATACTAGTGAACTTAAACCCTTTTTCCCTTTTTTGACATGTGAATTTCTTTTTCTGTGAATTCTATGCCCCTTGCTGGGCATAATTTCCCAGCATGGAAATGAGGAAGTCATCTTTGCTGGCTCTGATTCTGCCACTTGACAGCTGTGTCTTCCTGGCACCTGAGCACCTCAGTAACCTTATCTACATATGGGGGCAGTGGTGCCTGCCTTCTGCGCACATTGAGATATGGGAATGTTGCTTATAATATACTTGGAAATATAAGCACTACATAGCATGGATCTTCCTGGCTGTGTGACCTTGGACAGGTTCTCTAAACTCTCTGTGCCTCAGTTTTCTCATAGGTAAAATGGGGATGATAATAGAACCTATGTCATGGGGCTGATCTGAGGCTT
>NW_007858520.1:0-631 GCF_000696425.1 Galeopterus variegatus
GTCCAAAACGAGGGAGCAAATCCTCTGGGACAAGGAACAATTCTATATTAGATTAAGAATACAGATCCCGAGAACACTTAGTGAAGGAAGGGAAAATAATCTTCAGCTGCTACCCTCAGTTTTGCAAAAGGAATTGTGAGCAACAGTTAGATCCAGTCCCTGAAGAAACCATGGCCTCTTCCTCCTTACCATTAATAAATAATGAGGAAGATGATTTTTATATGGTAATGACTCCTAGATTGTTAACAAAAGGAACTCAAACTGACCAAATAAAAATGAGATCCCCAAAGGCAGGACCATCCAAGGAGGATAAAATAACGGAAGAATTAAGGGTGCTTCAGCTTCAACAGGAGAAAGAGGAGAGATGGAGACAACAAGAGCTGCGTAACACCAGCTCATCTGGAGAGGACAAGGACGTGAGTGTGCCTTTGTTACCGGCAGGAAAAGGTAAAAATATTATATGGGTCTGTATTTTAGCACATTTGTGGGTCCACACATGTCAAGGTTTTAGGCTAGGGTTGTTAAAATGGGCCAGTGCATCTACACTTGTAAGTCCTCAAGAAGTCCCTCGGTTTTGTGCAGCAGCCAATACCCAATTAGGATGTCTTCCCAAAAACCATTACATAACACA
>NW_007858521.1:0-631 GCF_000696425.1 Galeopterus variegatus
ACTAAGCACAGAGCAGAGAGTCAGCTTTTCCCATCAGTGCAATAAGAATGAGTTACATGTGTCACAGAGTGCCATGGCAAGTCACAGCCTGTCATGAGGGCAGATTTGATCGAAGGCCCTATAAAGTGAGGCAATTCATGTCTGGGTGTATGGCGGTGTTCATGTTAGCTAGCGCTAGTTTCAATAACACCCATTAGTAAGGTTTTCATTAGTGTGGCAGAAAAAGCCCAGAGACAAGACTTGGGAAATCATTTGGCCTTTGCAACCCTCTCAGAGCAGTGACAGTTTAGACGTTCCAAACTCTGTGGCAGCACCATCCAATAAAAATTCAATACAAGCTACAAATGCAAACCATGTTAATTTGAAAGTTTCTATTGGCCGCATTACAAAAGGTGAAAAGAATCTGGTGAAATCAATTTTAATATATTTTTATTTAACCCAATGAATGAGGTTATTAAAAATATGTGTCAACATGTAGTCAATGTAAAGATTATTAATGACACATTTTACATATGTTTTTTCATACCAAGTTTTTTAAGTCTGATGTGCTGTTTACATTTACAATACAGCCCAAATTGGACCAGCCACGATTGAGGTGCTCGGTATTCACATGTGGCTAGTGGCTACTGTG
>NW_007858522.1:0-631 GCF_000696425.1 Galeopterus variegatus
TTCCCTCTCTTTTATTATCATTCCTATTTATAAGGATGAGACTTATAAAGGTTAAATCACTTTTCCAATTATCCATCTAGCAAGAGGCAAAACTCAAATTTGTGCCCAAGTCTTTTTAACTCCAAAGTCTGCTACCTTGCTGAACACATATACATATTTGGCTTTTGCAGGTGACTATATCAAGTTCTAGTAGTCACAAACTTCGCTTGGGGGAGGGTCTGCAGGCTGGCTTAGCACAAGAATGGACATTGTCTTTCCTGTGCTTGCCACGTGCATCCACTTGCTTGGGACAGCAGGATAACAGCACAAAGTGAGCAGTAAGTATCCAGGCAGTCACTGCCAAAGGAACAGGTTTAGAATGTAATTAGCAGAGCTGAACACTAGAAGAGAGGTGCCTTCCATGTTTCTAAAGAAGGCCTTGATGGCGAGCAGTTGATATGGGAAAGATCCCCTTGGCTTTTAATTATTTTTAAAACTCTAGGTAAAACCTCAAACCCTTTATCCCCAGTGAGCCTTTTTTGGTGTACTAGTTATTCTTTACTTAAATGAACAGCCCTCAAATAGAAGCAGATACACAAAAACTTTTATTAAGTGGAAGTTAGACTTACTTCATGGTAACTAACCAGTTACA
>NW_007858523.1:0-631 GCF_000696425.1 Galeopterus variegatus
GCTGAGCGAGGTGCGGGAGCAACACCGAGGGTTGCGATCCCGTTGCCAGTCACGAAAAAAAGACAAAAAGGGGAAAAAAAAAAAAAAAAAAAGATGCCTTTGTACAAGGAGAGGAGGGGCGGATTCTGAGCACCAGCCTCTGCCGGGAGCCGTGTGGAGGGCTGGCACGGTGGTCTCGTTTACCTGCTAACAACCCCACGTGGAGACCACGCGCTCGTACTTGCACCGACTCGTCCCACCTGCCCACGGCTGCTCAGAGTGGGGTCATCGCGCCTGCCCGAGGTCCAACAGCATCCCAGAGCTGTGCTTTGAACCCAGTCTGACTCCAAACAAGTCGTGTGGTTTTTGTGAGGTCTGGCTGCCTCCCTGGCCTCGCCTACTAGGGCTGCACAGAGGCAGCCAGAAGTAGAATTAGGTCTCTCGTGCCAATCAGGCCTGGATGAGCCTTCTGTAGCTCAGCCATCTCCGTGATACTGATCAAAAGAAGGGAATTCTACAGAGCCTCCTTCTGACTGATATTATTTCAGTAATATAGCATCACAGAAGTAGGCTTTTGAAATTTCTGATTCGTAAGGATATATTAAGGATTTCCCATGTGCTTGGCACACTGAGAAATAAAGAAAGAAGCACA
>NW_007858524.1:0-631 GCF_000696425.1 Galeopterus variegatus
ACCTGGCTTGCAGCCTGGACTGACAATCATTTTTGTTGAAGGAAAGGTTTTCTTTTGGGAGGGGTTCATTGCATTTTTTCTTTTTCTTTTTTTTTTTTTTTTCTTTCTTTCTTTTTAAATATTTGGAGAATGGAAATCAGGGCAACAAGAAGAATCTCTCACCTGGGGATTAAGCAATAGCTAGTGGAACTCCCAGGTGGTGCTGGGGCCAGGCTGAACGTGGTGGGGCTGCAGCAGCGGGGCATGTTCATGGAGGGTGAGCTGATATCGGTGGGGCTGGACACCCTCATCCACCACATCGGGTCCACCAGCAAGCCCTGCGGTGAGCAGGCCAAGCTCCTCAGCAAGTACCTGATGGGGGACCTCCTGGGCGAAGGGTCCTAGGCAGGGTGAAGGAGGTGTTGGACTCAGAGACGCTGTGCAGGAGAGCAGTCAAGATCCTCAAGAAGAAGTTGTGAAGAATCCCCATTGCGGAGGCCAGAGCAAAGAAGTGAAGAGCAGGTGCTGGAGAGTGGTCTCTGAGAAGAGCTGGCTCTGCACCTGCACCTGGGATTCCTTGTACCTTGAAAACAGAACATTGGAAATCATTTGTTGCCATAAAATAAACTTTTGAAATTTTGCTCCACTAAAA
>NW_007858525.1:0-631 GCF_000696425.1 Galeopterus variegatus
CTCTTCTGTGCACCCAGATCAGGGAATCACATATTCTCAGGGTTAGGTGGGACCCTTCAGGTTGCTGAACCTGGACACACCACTCTGGATGCTAATCTCTACCTGGGCCTCAAGGTCACCAGTCATACTCTTGATATGTAACCAGGCCTCACAGAGCCATGCAACAAGGAGGCCCTGCTGCTACCACAGCCACAGTGATGTCATTCAGGCTCAGTTTGATTACCTTGGTTGACAGGGAGCTCACTGTCTCCTGAGGCAGCCCAGGTGGGTTTGGACTACTCTTAAGAGGAGAAAGGTATTGATTTTGGCCCCAGAAGAAGCCTCTCTCTTCTATATAACAGCTTTTCAGATGTCTAAAAAACTGTTTCCCCTTTCCCTGCCCTCCAACCAATATTCTCTTTTCCAGGCTAAATATCACCAGTGGATTTAACAGTTGATTTTTAAGCACCTCTTCTGTGCCAGGCTCTGGGCCAGGTGATGTAAAGACAGGAATTCATAGAACAAACGTGGCCCTTTACTCAGGGAGCTCACAGCCCAGCAAAGTTTCATTCCCAGACTCACCTGTTGAATGTAGGAAGGGCTGCAGGTATGGCTTGATCAGGGCAGAAGGTGACAGCCCTGCTTTGTTCTC
>NW_007858526.1:0-631 GCF_000696425.1 Galeopterus variegatus
AACTTCTAGAAGAAAATACAGGCAAAATGCTCCAGGATATAGGACTAAGCAAGGATTTTATAAGATCTCAAAAGCACAAACAACAAAAGTAAAAATAAACAAATAGGATTACATCAATCTAAAGAGTGCCTGCACAGCAAAGAAAACAACAGAGTGAAAAGACAACCTACAGAATGGGAGAAAATACTCACAAACTATGCATCTCACAAGGGGCTAATTCCCAGAATATAGAAGGAACTCAAACTTCTCAATAGTAAAGAAAACCAAAGAACTCAATTAAAAAATGGGCAAGGGAGCTTAATACTCATTTCTCAAAAGAAGATGTACAAATAGCCCAGAGCTATATGAAAAAATGCTCAACATCACAAGTCATCAAGGAAATGCAAATCAAAACCACACTGAATTACCATCTTACCTCAGTTATTACAAAGACAGAAAATAAATGCTGGCAATGATATGGAGAAATGGGAACCCTTATACATTGTTCACGGGATCGTAAATTAGTACAGTCATTATGGAAAACAGTATGGAGGTTTCTCAAACAACTTCAGATAGAACCACCATATGACTCAGGAATCCCATTATCAGGTATATATCCAAAGGAATGGAAAGCATCATGTTGAAAGGATAC
>NW_007858527.1:0-631 GCF_000696425.1 Galeopterus variegatus
AGTGCACTGGGATTTTTATTTAAACATCTGGATAATTGAAAGCTCCTAGAATTTACTCACTTACTGAAGTCTGGAGTTGTACAGATTCAACTTTGGATTGACCTCAGTGTCATCATAGTGGGTATGTGCGTGTGCAAGTCGTGTGTGCGCATGCGATGTGCACAGACACACACAGACACCCCTCTGTTTCACTTCCCTCAGATGTACATGCCTTGTCCAATGTGCTGAACTCCTTGTAGTTGGGGCTCTGTAATCCTCAGCTGGTGCCTCTATCTACCTAACCCAGCAATATGAAGGTGGTGCTTAAATTGGGGGGTGAAACAGAGATGAAGAGACAGGGACGGGAGACGTTGGCAGCCTGACATACGCAAACTGTGGGGGCAGGGGCAGTAATAAGGATAAAAGTGCTCCCGGGCTCCAGATGTTATATTGTCCTATAAATAGGATGCCTGTTTCTACAGGGCTCCTGTCATGTAGGCCCTGATGTGTGTGAGGATCCTTGTGTGATGTTTCAGCAGCCCCCATAATCACTCTGTGAGGTGGGGGAGGTGGGCATTCTCACTGTTCTTGTTCTGTAGTGGTGGATCTAAGAGACAGAGGGGGTAGGCATATTTTCCAACTGGAATGTCAG
>NW_007858528.1:0-631 GCF_000696425.1 Galeopterus variegatus
AGAAGTCATTGCAACATTTAAAAGAACCATAAATATGCATATCTATCTGCCCATACATCTAACCAAGAATCATTTATTAAGCTATTGTAAAACTCTCTATAACTGCCTGATGATAATAACTAAAGAATTACAATGAAAAGTAATTAATGTATTCAAGAAGTGTTATGCAAACACAAGAGGAAAAGACCAGATCTGCCTATGGACTCGGGAGGATAACAGATGAGGGGGAAAATGCGTTGGGTCTTCACAGGCAAGTAGAAGCTAAACCAGAAGAGAAAGAAAGGAAATGTACTCTGGGCGGCTGGTAGTAGTAAGTGGCATACTTGGGAAATGTCCAGAAGCTTGAGTGGCTGTAATGTGGAGAAAGTTGAGGAGAGAGACTATGAGAAAGTGAGGCCATAATCAAGAACATCAGCAGCATTCAGGAAGGGCTTTCTCATGATCAGAACTGTGTGCTCGGGCCGGCCCGGTGGCGCACTGCTACAGTGCGCCGCTTGAGAGTGTGGCGGTGCTCCCGCCCAGGGTTTGGATCCCGCATGCAGACCGGTTCCCGCTCACTGGCTGAGCGAAGTGTGGGAGCAACACCAAGGGTTGCGATCCTGTTGCCGGTCCCGGTCCGGTACGGGCGCGA
>NW_007858529.1:0-631 GCF_000696425.1 Galeopterus variegatus
AATTTTTAATTTACAATTTTAAATTTAAATTAAAAATACAATAAAAATTTGTTTAAATGTAGTAAAAATAGTTTTTAAGGAAATTAGAAGTTTAAATTTTAAAAAGTGGATCAGAGGAAGGCATTTACAACTGACTGAAGGAAGCTGTTGAAACGTTTTGCCTGCCCGAGGTGCTCCTCCTGAGGTCTATCCACAACTCTGTCATTTAAGCCCATTTTCTCCTCTGGGGTCTTCAAACTGTATCCTCACAAAGAACCCCTTCCCCTGAGCTCAGTGGCTGGTGGACAGCTGTGTGGAGAATGAAGCTGGGGAGTGCATTTGAGTCACTCAGCTTGGCTGTAGCTTGTGAGCACAGGTGCCCGGGCTGTGTGTCCTTAAATTCGCAGCTAACTCATTTCACCGCTCTACCATCTCCTCACAAATGATTATGGAGAAACTCATCTGTACAAGTCTCTTTCAGTTTGCTGATTAGTCACTCTTTACCTCTGATTTTCCTGTTCAGTTATAAATTATGGGCTATTCTGTTTTGTTTACTTGCGAGGCTTTCTAGTGTATAACAAAAGAAACGTGTTGCAGAAAGCTGGAGTGACTTTGTTCATAGGTCAGAAACTACTGAACAAGGGCCATAAGC
>NW_007858530.1:0-631 GCF_000696425.1 Galeopterus variegatus
CCGGTACGGGCGCGACACTGAGGGTTGCGGTCCGTTGCCGGACACGAAAAAAAAAAAAAGAAAAATGTATATTCAACTCCTTTGCCCATTTTTTAATTGGGTTATTTTTTTACTATGTAATTGTAAAGCACAACATCTTAAACAGCTTTCTGAAGTTTATTTACCATTTTGGGTGTCTCCCCCCCACCCCGCCACACCCACCCTTTATGTATTTTCAAATACTGAGGGTTTTCTGAAAGTACTTCTTGGCCAGTACTTCAGATAGTATGGACCAATCACCTTCTTTCAGGTGAGTCTAGAGTGGTAAAATTAAATCACCCAGGGAGTTTGGTGCCTAGCTGGGTCATCATGATGATGTAATATAGCTCACTGGGACCAGGAAGACCCAGGTGGGTCTGCTTTGGTCCTTGGGGCTAGCCCTGGAACAGGAATTCTCTAGAACCTACAGGTGCGTCAGCCTTGTTCAGAGGTGGGCCACCACTGTGGGATATGGTGTTCGTGAGTGCTGATTTCCTGCAGTTCTCTCTGTTTCCATCATATTTCCAGTGATTGTAGAAAGGAAATTCCATAGAGCCTCCAAGGAGAACGACACTTGGAAAACTAAAGTTTTTTGGGTTTGTTTTTTTTTTTT
>NW_007858531.1:0-631 GCF_000696425.1 Galeopterus variegatus
AACAGGAATTAAAGGAAACCATATCAAATGATTTATCAAGAAGATACCAGGTAACCGCAAGAGGGCTGCAAAAGCTTTAAGAGAGAAGATGTATTAGTCACACATAATGAGACTCTTGTAGATTATATTGCTTGGTCCTATTATACTTCATGATTTGTCTATGAATCATTTACCCATTTATTATGCCCTTTTTACAGATAGATAAATTAAGGCCCCAAATCCTTAGGCTTTATTCATTAGTGAAGGATAAAGTAATTTTTATTATTACCTCCTATCACAAAACTGAATTCTTAAGTATAATAATATAATATTTTGAAAAACAAGAGCTTGGTCCTAGAATTAATAGACATAGAATATTAGGTGAAGGCAGAAAACATAAAGCTGTGGTCCCATGGCTGGGTGTTTTGCTGTAGGTCCTCATAAACAGCAAAACAAACCCATTGTCTGAGGTGCTGTGTATTATCTGGGCTCTTATTCATGGTGCAACTCATTGCGTTTTCTGTATCTAATCCCAATTATTTGATTAAGATAGAAGGGCAGGTTATTTAAGTCAGTTAAAAAGTCAAATAAGGCTGGCCCGGTGGCGCACTGCTACAGTGCGCCGCTTGGGAGTGTGGCGGCGCTCCCGCCG
>NW_007858532.1:0-631 GCF_000696425.1 Galeopterus variegatus
GAGCGCCGCCGCGCTCCCAAGCGGCGCACTGTAGCAGTGCGCCACCGGGCCGGCCCAAGAAGATGCCTGTTTCTTATGCACTAGTGGTAAGTCCATTTTTGAGAAGCACAGTGATTAGAGGGCAATAAATGAGAAGGTCTCCCTCCTGTGACAAATACTTCTCTCTGCCTGACACCCGGCCATCTGTAGTCAAAACTCTGGTTGCCCAGGGACAGGAGCAGCACATGATGGCCCCGTGTCATGCCTTGTGCAATCTGAAATCTTGGGTGAGTTGCTGAACACGTAAACCAACTTAACCTAACAAGGGATTCATGATGAGATCTCTGTGAGCAAATACCACGCCTGACTAATTCTATTCAACGATTTAAAGAGAATAGAAATGTGAGTGAATTATATTAAGACTTTCAAAACGCCTTCGACATGCTAGCCAGTTTTGATCTGGAGCTGCAATGGGCCCAAGGAAGCAATCTGTCCTAGGCTGGAGATGACTTGGTACAATGAGCACTCCTCTGATGGGCACGGGGTGATGATGAGCATGAAATACAGATCTTTCTAGCCTTGCAATGACACTAAACTCTTTTGGACAGTGGAAATCAAATCCAGAGTAATAAACCACAGGAAGATCTTACAA
>NW_007858533.1:0-631 GCF_000696425.1 Galeopterus variegatus
TTGCGATCCGTTGCCGGACACGGAAAAAAGACAAAAGACAAAAAAAAAAAAAAAAGAAAACTTCTGTTCACACAAAAGCCTGTATGTTCATAGCAGTTGTATTCATAATCACCAAAACCCAGAAGCAACCAAGATGTCCTTCCGTTGGTGAATGGCCCCCACCTGGAGACCACATCTCCCAGCCTCTCTTTCAGCTAATGGGACATGTGAGCAGAAGGAAGTGTACAGCTTCTGTCTGAAAGACCAACCACTTGTAGACTCTGCCGTTTCCTTCTCTTCCATGGCTAGAATGCAGACATGGTAGTGGTGCCGCTTCCACTGTGTTAGATGTAGACAGGAAAGGAGGTGATGAAGGACTAAGAAGCCTAGGGCTGTTCTGAGAGAAGCTCCTTCTATGTAAACTACTGTTTTCTGTAGACTTAAATTATATGCATGTTTTACATCCTTCATATCAATTTGCACATGGAAATGGAGTTTGGTCATAGCAAAGACATAAAAGGTTGCCATTGGCTTAGTGGCCTGTGAGGGGCTCCTTGGAAATGGAGTGAGCCTGGGTCCTTCTGCCTACCTTTTGCGAGTAGATCAACCCCTCCAGGGGCCAGAGAAACCCAGTGTCTCCAAGGGTCTTATC
>NW_007858534.1:0-631 GCF_000696425.1 Galeopterus variegatus
GGGTGGGAGGGGGGAGAGGGAGGAGGGAGGGAGGTTTCGGTGACGGGCCATAATAATCAACACCATTGTATATTGACAAAATAAAAATTTAAAGGAAAAAAAAAATATATATATATAATTTGGCTTCACCCCATATATTTTAATGCAGATATTCTTAAATGAAATTTCAAATATTTCATATTATGTCCATAATATTTAATTTTTAATGAACTGCAACTGGCATTTTAATGTTTTCCTTAATTCAAGATATATTAAGGTAATATATTTCCTTTAATTCTATGTAGTTAGATTCTATTTATATATTTTTATTTTAATATCAGATTTATTGGATTGTTATCCAGGATTGTGGCCTATATTATCTTTAATATTTTCAAAATTTGTTAAATTTTTTTTGAGAGTTATAATGTTACTACTAAAGAAAGGATCTTGGCATTGATAATCTATGAGATTATATTCTTTACATTAATGAAAGGTATAACCTGAATTAAAAGTAAATTAATCATTGGTATTTACAAACCCAGTAATTTAACAAATAGTTATGCATGCAAAGAAAAATTGCCAGTACACATTGGTATTGAAATATTTAACTTTTCTCTCTTATCCTTTGACATATCAACTAAGCAAATATTTT
>NW_007858535.1:0-631 GCF_000696425.1 Galeopterus variegatus
ACATGTAATTGGGTGAGAATATCTCTTCCCAATAGAGGGATGGGACATTGGGGCATGACTAGGAAGGAATGAGAGAAAGAGGAAGGGATGCCCTCAATGTGACAGGTTAATGGAGGTGTTTTGTGGGGAAAAATTTGTTTTCCTCCTACCCCGACTATAGGAGAACTACTGGGTGTAGTTGGTCCCTTAAATTCCTTTAAGACTGAAAATGTGGCCCCTGTGTCTAAGAGGAAGGAAATAGGATGACCATCTACAATAATAGTTACCCTGGGTTCGCTTTCTGTGATGGTAATGGTTAGGAAGGACCCAGGGCCCCTTCAATCTTCCTCGGCTAGTCCCACCAAAGGTGTCTGAGATGCCCAGGATGGCTGGGGTTTGGTTGGCCAATCTCCCCTTCAGGAGAATGGGCAATCGGAGCCCCAATTTCTCCTTCTTTGGCACTTGGGGCATGGAATGGTGGGTGGTCTGGGCGAGGGGCAGGATCGTGACCAGTGACCTCCCTTTCTGCATTTGAAGCATGCCCCTGGGGGAGTTTTGGAGGCAGAGGGCCCTGAAAGGCGTCCAGGAGACGGTTTTATTATGTGGGCCAACATTTGAAAATTGGCCAGGTCAGCCTTTTGTTTTCGTCATT
>NW_007858536.1:0-631 GCF_000696425.1 Galeopterus variegatus
TTTGATTTTTCTGACAATGCCTGGATATATAAACTAGTTAAAAATGTAAATAGCTTCCAGAAATATTTGGATAACTCCATGTATGTGAGAATCACACTGGGATATTAATGGAGAAATATGGGAGGTTTATGGGAAATTCCTAATCATTTGAGGTCATGGTGATTGTTACATTCTCCCAAAGAGATGCTTGTTGGTAGCACTGAAAGAGAGAGTGGGCTGAACGGACCTTTGGTCTGATCCAACTTCTTATCATTGTAGCTGTCAAGTTTCAGAGGGTACATTCTCTGTCTTACGTATGTACTTACTTACATTTCCTGCCAGGATGGGAATCTCTGTTATTCAATTCTAAAGGATGGGGCCTTTCGAATAATAAAAAAAAGGAAGAGTTTGATTGCTTTTCCTCAGATTCATAGAGGGACAGTCAGAGGAAGATTGGTCATGATATGGATGAATGTCTGGCTCTTCCTAACTCCATTATTGGGGAGTTGCTGAATTGAGGTGAGGGAGGGGATTGATCACAGCAGATACACACCGAGGTGCCTGGACCCCACGAGAGCTAAAAACAGGAGTCCTCATTTTGGCCCCAATTGCCAAGTCCCCTTGGCAATTCACCATTGAAATGGTGGGTTTG
>NW_007858537.1:0-631 GCF_000696425.1 Galeopterus variegatus
TCTTTCTTTCTTAGCACCCAGTTATAAGTGAAAACATGTGGTGTTTCTCTTTTCTTGTCTGGTTTATTTCACTTAACATAATTTTCTCCAGACTTATCCATGTTGCTGTAAATGGCAGAATTTCATTCATTTTTATGGCTGAGTAGTATTCCATTGTGTAGGTATACCACATTTTCCTTATCCAGTTGTCCATTGATGGACATTTAGGTTGGTTCCATATTTTGGCTATTGTAAATAGAACTGCAATGAACATGGGAGTGCAGGTATCCCTTTAATACCCAAGTTCTATTTTTCCCAATAGAACTGATTCATTGAATGAAACTACTCCTACTTTGGGTATAGAAAGGATGTAATGCATTATGATTCTAATGTTTTTTAGAAAAAGGTTTATCACAAAGGCTATTATTATGCCATATGAATACATTTATTTACTTTTCTTTCATGCGCAACAAATATCTGGCCCCTAGATATTTTCATCTACCTTAAACTTTGTACATAAAACCAATTCAAAAATGACATCTGCTTTTCCTCTCAGTTTAACTGAAATTTAGAATCGCAAGTAGAATAATGATTTCACTTTCATCTAAAATTATTTTACTTAAAGATTAGATTTGTCACTAATATGGTATCA
>NW_007858538.1:0-631 GCF_000696425.1 Galeopterus variegatus
GAGAAAAAGTTTCCTTAAAACAAAACATTTAAGTAAAGAACAAACAATGCAAGTTACAAAATATTTTTATCAGTTACTTAACTTTGTATACTAAATTTTTGTTTTACTTGATCTTAATTAGTAGTTCTATAAACTCATCAGATTTTTTACTAGAGTTTTGAAAACCTTTTATTTTGTCCATTGTTCTCAAAGTTATTTGACACTAATATTAAGTTTTAGTCTTTAGAAAAACTTAGCTAATTGCCTTTTAATTATAATCATACACAAAATCTTTTTATAAATTCACTGTTTACAAACCATTATTACCACTTACTTGGGCCCTTGATGACATGTTTTAGATTTTTTTTGTCTTATACTTTTTACTTTTTAAATAACCAGTCATTTTGCTCTAGGACAAAAGTTTATTACACAAGATGTTTTTTCACAATGAAGTATCTTCTTTTCCTGCATACTAATTTTTTTTTTTATCAACAATACTAAATTAACCTTATTTATCTGAAAATCCCATGATCAAAGATCATTTTGTTTTAGGCTGCACTTATAACTTTAACCTTGAATCCTCTAGCAAAAACAAATGTAATCCTGTTTGACCAGCAAACCCAAGCAGATAATTCCAAAAACATTTCTCATA
>NW_007858539.1:0-631 GCF_000696425.1 Galeopterus variegatus
TATTTATTTACTTTTAGCTCCCACAAATAAGTGAGAACATGTGATATTTCTCTTTCTGTGCTTGAGTCATTTCACTTAATATAATTCTCTCTAGGTCCATCCATGTTGTTGCAAATGGCAGTATTTCATTCTTTTTTATAGCAGAATAGTATTCCATTGTGTAGATATACCACATTTTCTGTATCCAGTCATCTGGTGATGGACATTTGGGCTGGTTCCAACTCTTAGCTATTGTAAAGAGTGCTGAGATGAACATTGGAGAACAGGTATACCTTCGACTTGATGATTTCCATTCCTCTGGGTATATTCCCAGCAGTGGGATAGCTGGGTCATATGGTAGATATATCTGCAATTGTTTGAGGAACCTGCATACCATTTTCCATAGAGGCTGCACCATTTTGCAGTCCCACCAACAATGTATGAGAGTTCCTTTTTCTTCTCAACCTCCCCAGCGTTTATCATTCACAGTCTTTTGGATATCAGCCATCCTAAGTGGAGTGAGATGGTATCTCAGTGTGATTTTGATTTGCATTTCTCAAATGCTGAGTGATGTTGTGCATTTCTTCATATGTCTGTTGGCCATTTGTATATCTTCCTTTGAGAAATGCCTATTTAGCTTTTTTGCCCATTT
>NW_007858540.1:0-631 GCF_000696425.1 Galeopterus variegatus
CCTATTGTTTGTGAATCTGAAACAAATCACATCATAGTGGTTATTACACAAGTGTTATACACGATAAGTCTCCTTGTCTTTCGCTTCCACTGGACAGTGTCTATTGTGCACTTGAAATTTGGTTAGTCCAAACTGAGATGTGCCGTAGGTATAAAATCCACAATGGATTTCAAAAATGTAAAAGGATGGGCCGGCCTGGTGGTGCACTAGGTAGAGTGCGGCGCTTGGGAGTGTGGTGGCGCTCCCGCCGAGGGTTCGGATCCCATGTAGAGACCGGTCTGCTCACTGGTTGAGCGCGGTGGCGCGACACTGAGGGTTGCGATCCCGTTGCCGGTCGCGGTACGGGCGCGACACGGAGGGTTGCGATCCCGTTGCCGGTCACGAAAAAAGACAAAAAGGAAAAAAAAAATGTAAAAGGAAAGAAAGAATGTAGCATACCACATGATTTGTTTTATATTTATGACATGTTAAATGATAATGTGTTGAATATATTGGGTTAAGTAAAATATGATTTAACGATCAATCCCATTTATTACTTTTTATCATTTTTCGTGTGGCTACCAGAAAATGCTAGCTCACATTATATTTCTATTAGAAATAGAATATAGGAGAGCTCTGCCCTGGAGAGCTG
>NW_007858541.1:0-631 GCF_000696425.1 Galeopterus variegatus
GGAAGATGGCCATCACGGCCTTAGCCCGTGGTTCTCTCCCCCATGAACTCTGCCTCTGTTCGCTTTGTCCAGCTCGCTTCTTTACGCTCTTCTCTAAGATTATTGCTCCAGCTTGAATCTACTCTACAAACTGTACTCACCCTTCAGGATCCAATTCGGATCTCTCTTCCTCTGTTTTTCCTTCTTGAGTGCCAGCCTTCTGTGCCGTTTTCGCCTCCCCAACCTGTCCCCTAGTTTGCTAACTCATTGCTCATTAACTTTCTTTGTCACATTATCTTTTCGTGTGTATTATGTGCTCTATGTCTAAAAAATACTTGAGAGCAGTGACCTTATTTTTAAACTCTTAAGTTTCTGATTCAATAAATGTTAATGAATTTGTTTCGTAGGTAATTTCTACAGTACAAGTATGTATCTTGGAGGAAAGAAACAAAGACGGAATGTTGGTGGAATGGACTAAAACCAGGATCGATTGTCACAACAGAATCTATTTCTTAGCCCTGGTTGAGCTTCTTTAACTGACTCGGTTTTCTCCCTCTCACCTGTCTCATAGTAATCATAGACCTTAGCAATCGTGTCTTACCAGGATGTCCTGCAGAACCATGAAGGAAAAACTTAGTGTCTGATTTGTCAC
>NW_007858542.1:0-631 GCF_000696425.1 Galeopterus variegatus
GAGCAAGGGGGGGCTCAGCCAACTGAAAATAGGAGCCAACCAGAGGCCAATGAGTTACTGAGGGGGATCAGTGCATGGCCCACCACATGGGAAGTATTTGGAATGTGGGGTGAGGCTGGCCCACCAGGAGAACTTTGGGGTGCAGAATGGGCAGCTGATATGCCTTCCGATCAGCACAAGCCCACTCAGTGGAGATTGGTCAGGGAGATAGAACTGCAGGGGGTGCAGTTTGCTGGAAAGACTCAGTTTCAGGCCAGAACTTCCACACAGTCCAGGTGTATCTGACCTTACAAGACCAGGAAGTGATTAAAAGGTCAACAGTGAAAACCTGAGCTGCCCAAAAAGCCTTCTCCAGATAATTAGCAGCAAAGCAGCAATTTAGCTCAACCACAAGGTTCAAGTGCTGGTCCCCACAGGAAGTTCCTCCATTTTTGTATTAACCAAAGAATAACAAATTAGTTCCAGTGCGGAGCTTAAGTGGTGGTGGTAGATAATAATACAAGACAGAACTGGAGAAAGAAGAGAAAAGAAAAAACACAGACCAGTGACAAAGCTCTCATATTAACCAGTAAAGGTCTAACACCACCGAAGTACACCTATAAAACCTGGAAGCAGCCTCCTCAAATGTCTA
>NW_007858543.1:0-631 GCF_000696425.1 Galeopterus variegatus
CACATTTTTATTAGGTTGTATGGTTTGTCATTATTGAGTTTGGGGAGTTCCTTCTATATTCGAGATACAAATCATTATCAGGTATGCAATTTGAAAATATTTTCTCCCCTTCTGTGATTTGTCTTCTCATTCTTTCAATAGTGTCTTTAAAGAGCAGGAGTTCTTAATTTTAGTGAAATTCAATTTATCATTATTTTCTCTTATGGATCATGATTTTGGTGTAATGTCTGAGAAAACTTTGCTCAACCCAAGGTAACAAAAATTTTTGTATATGTTTTCTTCTAGAAGTTTGATAGTACAGTATTAGGTTTTACACTTAGGTCTATGATCCATTTTGAGTACAATTTTGTAAGGTAAGGATTGAGGTTCATTTTTTGCACATAGATATACAATTGTTTCAGCACTATTCATTGAAAAGATTATTCTTTCTCTGTTTAATTGCCTCTGCGCATTTGTTGAATATCAATTGACCATATATAGGTGTTTCTATTTCAGAACTCTATTCTATTCCATTGATTTTTATGTCTATCATGTCTCTAATACCAACTGCCTTGACTACTGGATCTTTAGAATAAAAAATCTTGAAACCAGATAATATGAGTTCTTCAGCTTTACTCTCTTTTTTCTTTCA
>NW_007858544.1:0-631 GCF_000696425.1 Galeopterus variegatus
CCCCCCTGGGGGGATGGGGGGGCAGAGGGCCCCGCGGACCAGCGCTGCTTTACCTTTATACTTAAGTCCATAACCCAGGACACCTGGGTACACATATGCAATTACATTAGGCAATGGCCAAGAAACAGCTGGGCACACGTGCATATTTACATCAAATGCTCAACAGGATTCTGAACATATGAGAGGCCCTGACCATTTTCCTCTATTTTCCCTACAGTCTCTTAAAGGTGTGGCCAGCTCAGTAAATATACAATCTTATGTTACCTTTTTCTCCTGTCCCACCTCACTTGCCTTTTCACCCCGCACTCTTACCTCCCAGGGACTGAATCTCCAGTGAAGAATTAGCACAAAGTTTACCTCATGTTCAGTTTTCTAAGAAATCTGAACTAAGAAAATAGCCCTCACATTCTCCTTATCCAGCTAGGTGGTTGAATTTAGAAAGGGAAACATAAATATGTAGATAAGCAGAAGTTTTGAAAGACAGCTTCTCTCCACTATTTCTATAAAATTAATAGAGAAGATGAAGTAAAAATCAGATAGAATAGTTTTATTTATTTAAATTTTTGTTGAAACATACTCATTACATGTATTTATGGGGTACAGAGTTATATTTCTTTAAAAAAATTTTTTT
>NW_007858545.1:0-631 GCF_000696425.1 Galeopterus variegatus
TGGTTTTCCAAAGCCTTGCAATTTCAAATATTGACCTTGCAAAGGACAGGAAATTTTCCTCAGGCTATAAAGTCTCTGGTGTAAGATAAAGATTTGTGGCACAGCAAGGCTGCTGGCTCAAGGACAGACAGATTACTGATTGATATGTGAAGATACTGGAAAATTGTTGGAGGGAGAAGGAATGTTTGCTAAGATCAAGCTTTTGTTGGTGGATCACTTAATTGTCTAAGAGAATGTCATCTGACTTGTTTTTACCAAGAGTTACCAGCCTATATTGTTAAACTGTAACTCCACCTATGTTCTCTTCCTGTAACTTCCTGGTCTGGAGAATAAATGCAGGAAGAGAACCCCAATTCGGGGTTAATTTCCCAAGGAAGGGATGCCTCTCGCTTGAGGGTTCCGGGGAAGTTAACCACTCTGTGGCTTCTCACTGCTCAGAAGAGATGGGCTTTGAGTAATCCTTTGGAGCTCTGTCACCCAGGGGAAGTGGGGTGACAAGTCCATGGGGGGCAAAGCAACACTGAGCAGGTCACTGTAGCCCACACATGCCAGGCCTTCCCACCCCAGCTTCCCAGGCCTGAATTGCTCCTACCAAGACATGATCCTCATGATAACACAGTTATTATAAAAC
>NW_007858546.1:0-631 GCF_000696425.1 Galeopterus variegatus
TAAAATATTCTACTGTAGCAATTTCTGTTGTATATACTTTTAGAGATACCTTAAGAGTTTTGCTTCCAGATACACAATATGGTTTAAACTTTTTGGACAATTATTATTTTTTTTTTCCTTTTTGTCTTTTTTCGTGTCCGGCAACGGATCGCAACCCTCAGTGTCGCACCCATACCGGACTGGGACCAGCAACGGGATTGCTACCCTCAGTGTTGCGCCCGCACCTCGCTCAGCCAGTGAGCGGGAACTGGTCTGTATGTGGGATCCGAACCCTCGGCGGGAGCACCTCCGCACTTTCAAGCGGCGCACTGTAGCAGTGCGCCACTGGGCCGGCCCTTTTTGGACAATTATTAGAAAAACATAGTATGGCTTGCAAAAAGAAAAAGAATAATGCAAAATAAGTAGTGATTTTGCCATGAAGACTTGATACAGACTAAAATAGTGAAGCAAAGCAAACCTTGGCCTTAAAATTACATTCTGTGGCTTCTCTGAGAAAACAGGTAAGATGTCTTTTAGAGGGACCCAAACAAATAGGATAGAACCAAGGAAGGTGGGACTCGTGATGAGGTCTTGAGTAAAAACCTAGTTTTTGGATATGAAGGCAGCACTCAGCATTTTCTAAGGCAATATT
>NW_007858547.1:0-631 GCF_000696425.1 Galeopterus variegatus
CTGGCTGGTACAAGAATACAAACCCTTGACCATGGTAATAACTGCTTAATTTGCATAGTTTGTTTGGAAGAATGAAAATGTCCTGGAAATATTGGTAATGGCTGCACAATATTAGGACTGTTTTTTTCCCCCCCTTTTGTCTTTTTTCGTGACCAGTAATGGGATCGCAACCCTTGGTGTTGCGCCCGCACCGCGCTCAACCAGTGAGCGGACCGGTCTCTACATGGGCTCCTCGGCGGGAGCGCCGCCGCGCTCCCAAGCGCCGCACTCTACTGAGTGCGCCACTGGGCCAGCCCTTAGGACTGTTTTTAATTTTGCTGATTACACACTTAAAATTGGTTAAAATGGAGGCTGGCTTGTTAGCTCAGTTGGTTAGAGCACAGTGCTGGGAACACCAAGATCCAAGGTTCAATCCCTGTAGCTGGGAACACCAAGATCCAAGGTTCAATCCCTGTAACTTCAGCAAAGCAAAACAAAACAAAACCAAAATTGGTTAAAATGGCAAATTTTATGTTATATACACACACACACACACACACACACACACACACATTATCACAAAAAAAGAACTGAAAAAACTGTGCCTGGCATTTTCTTATGTTACTACTATTATCAATAGCTACTAAACTAA
>NW_007858548.1:0-631 GCF_000696425.1 Galeopterus variegatus
TGACAACTGGGCCGTTGCTCTGAGTCAGGTGCATGGGCACACTTTGGCTTGGCTAGCTGGGTATGGGTCTTCAGAGAGCCAGTCAGCTGCACCACTTCTTGGGGCCAGATGCAAGGTCATGCTTGCATCAGCTATTTGGAAGCAGGTCTGCCAAGGGCAGGGCTGCTAAGCCACTTCTCAGGCCATGGGTGAGGTCACTGGTGGGCCTGCAGAGAGGGGCCTGCAGACAGAGGATCTGAACAGCCACTTCTTGGGTTGTAAGCAAATCCAGGAAGGAGGCCTGTCCAGAGGGGCTCTGCCAGCCAGTTCTCCAGTGGTGAGTGTGGCCGCTGGGTGGGACTGTTGAGTGTGAGACTACCTGGCTACTTCTCCAGAACAGTGGAGATGTGTGGAGAGGGGGCCCAGCTAGTCACTTCTCATGCAGTGGGTGAGTTCTGCCAGGCCAGGAGTGTGTTTATTAGGGCAGGAACCTATGAGATGTTTCTCTGGCTTCAGGGTTTGGGCTCACAGTATTCAGCCCACTGGTGAGTGGGGGTCTGCTTGTCGGATCTCTGGCCAGGGACATGGGAATATATCAGTTCAGCGGGCCTGCGATTGGCTTCCTAGATGTGCAGGACTGGTGTCACAGCTG
>NW_007858549.1:0-631 GCF_000696425.1 Galeopterus variegatus
ATCAGATATTTTACAGAGCTCACTCTGCTGCAGTGGGATTTGGGAACAATTAGCAGACAGGATCGGTTAGAGATCGGTTGCTCTAGTCTGGGTGAGGAACAATGGGCAGATACATTAGGGAAGTCGTCACAGAGATGAAAAAAAAGGGGTCTAGAGATCGTGAGGGATGAAGTAAGCACTGCTTGCTAAGTGATTTTTAATCATGAACCATCTCAGTAAGTGCCAGCTCCGTTCTCCCACTTGATCAGTCTGAAGAACCCTGGAGTCACCCTTGCTCTCTGATTCTCCAGCAATAGTCTAAGGCCTCACCCCTCCACTGCCAGGACGGTGGACCCAGATGCAGCATGTCTCCTGGGGGCACCACGGTGGCCTCCTAACTGATCTCACTGTTTCTAGCCTCGTCCTCCTTAAAAAGCTTATTCTCTAGACAGCAGAGAGAGCCTATGAAAACACGCCTGGTCAGGATCCTCCATAGCTTCCCATCTCACTCAGTGGGAAACAAAGCCCTCAACATGCCCTGCACACCTGCGTGACATGCAGCAGCCTCCACCCCTGCCCTCCATTCCCTCGGCCCAGGAACACATGCCTCTCCAGGTCCTCTTACTCCCCACACGTATCCTCACACTGGGGG
>NW_007858550.1:0-631 GCF_000696425.1 Galeopterus variegatus
ATACCTAAATCTGGTGAATATATTGAAACTAATTAAACATTTTTACACATATCATGTCCCCTGCCCCAACACAGACACACACAAACACACACATACACATGATTACTCACTCCGGGCCCAGATATCTTTACTGGTAAATTCTTTCAATTATTTAATAAAGAAGTGATATCTATATTAAAGACAATCTTAAAAAAAAAAACAGGAATAGACACTCCAAATTCACTTTATGAGGCCACCATAAACTTGATGTGAAACCCAAAATACATTTTATCTGTGTGGAGGTAAAAATGACCCCCCGCTGAATATTATTTCTGTACTCTGTAGCTCTGTGGTCACAAGCTTGTGCTAGTGTTAGCAAGAAAACCACAGGCTGTCAGCTCTCAGCTCTTTCCTGTGTAGATGAGAAACAGGCTAGCTTTCTGAGACCCCTCCTCAAGTAACCACACTTCCTGCCCCCATACCCAGGTGTGATAAAGACCCCTTACCCAAAAGACATGTTTCTATGGAAAGTTTTATGGTGACCTATTTCAGCCTCTGTAAGCCAACTCTGCTTGCTTTTGCAGAACATCCTGTATGCCTAACAGGATGTCACTAACTGCTAGTTAAAGTAAATAATAAAAAGGGGGAGGGA
>NW_007858551.1:0-631 GCF_000696425.1 Galeopterus variegatus
TTTGTCATTGCAAGAATTGATTATTTCTTTGCCATTTTTAGGTCTTGAGGAACCTTCATACTGTTTTCCATAATGGCTGTACCAATTTATATTTCCACCAATAGTGTACAAGGGTTCCCTTTTCTCTGCATTCTTGCCAACCCTTGTTATCTTTCATCTTTTTCATAATAGCCATGCTGACAGGTGTGAAGAGACGTCTCATTGTGGTTTTGATGTGCATTCCCTGATATTTAGTGAAGTTGAACATCCTTTTATATATCTGTTGGCCATTTGTATATCTACTTTGGAGAAATGTCTATTCAGGTCCTTTGCCCAGTTTTTACTTGGGTCATTTAGGTGTGTATTTGTATGGTTTTTCAAATTTTATTTTTATTTATTTATTTTTTGCCATTGAGTTATATAAGTTTCTTTTATTTTTTGGATATTATCTCTTTATTAGATACATGGTTTCCAAATTTTTTCCAGTCCCCATGGATTGCCTTTTTTGAGTTTTTTTGGTTTTTTGTTTCTTTTGCCTTTGTTACCTGTGCTTTTGGTGTCATCTCCAAAAAATAATTGCCTAGACCAATATCAAGAAGAAGCTTCTAAGTTTTTAAACCCATCACTTTCACTCTCGTAGATAATGCTAGAT
>NW_007858552.1:0-631 GCF_000696425.1 Galeopterus variegatus
AAAAAAAAAAAGCTGTGCTAAAAAATAATACTCATCTTTGGGTTGGTGGAATCTAGAAGGGAATTGGGGGACCTTTTGCAATAATCCAGAAATAAAAAAGCAAAAACACAGAGTAAGGAAGGGTCTATGAAGAGGTGCCTACAACTGCCTGAGCACTGTTCCAGGTGCTGGGTAGAGAAAGTGGTGAATAAATCTGACCAAATTCCCAGCCTCACAGAGTTCACATCACACTGATGGAGATAAAGAAGCAAGCGAAATACACAGAATCAGTTGCTGATAAGAAATCTAGTTAAAATTAAAGGAAGAAAAAGTAAAGCACGGAAGGCATATAGGAAGGGTCTGGCAAAGAGGTAGTGGGCGACTTTATATAGTGTGTCCAGGCAAGGACTTCCTTGAAGGTAACCTTTGAGCCAAAACTTGGAGAAGTGGAGAAGTAAGTGATCTAGATCCCTAGGAAAGAGCATTACAGGAAGAGGGAATAGCAAATAAAAATATCTGAGGCCAATGAGTGGAGTAAATTGAAAGGGGATGAATCAGAGGATATGTTGTCAGAGGGATTGCTGGGGCTGGATCAAGTAGGACATGCTACAACATCATCTAGATAGTTGATGATGAAACATCTAGTCTTCTT
>NW_007858553.1:0-631 GCF_000696425.1 Galeopterus variegatus
ATGTTCTTAACAGTTCTTACATTTGTAAACATCTCACATACAAGGAATACGTGGATTGGCTGTGTTGGGTAACATTTGTCCAACACGATGCTGCCCTTTTCAGCTGACTCATTTTCACATAATTTGCTTATTAATGTTTGTATTTTATGACTTTGTATTTCTCCTTATAACTACTTTATTGGGTTTAAGAATCCTAATCCACACCAAATGAACTAATAGCGCAAAATTAATCCATCGGATATACAAAATTAGTAAAACATGAAAATAGTATTTTAAATTATATACCATTTGGCATAAAGTTGTCAAAGTAAACAGCAAAGAAGTTTTCAGAGAGAAATACATTGTGAATCTGCATGTGGGAACAAGAGTCTCTACCAGTGTAATGATTTTTCATGAGTTGAACAAAAGGAAAATAGACAACAAAAATCTCAAGATTGGATTTGTTTGCACCAGCGAGCAAATAGAAAATAGACAACAAAAATCTCAAGATTGGATTTGTTTGCACCAGCCCTCTCTCATGCTTAGCCCTCATTGTGTTGCCTGTTCTAAAAAATTTGTTAAACAGTGGCATGAAAACACTGAAGCCGTCTTATAATTTTCAAGGTGGGATTCAGGTAAATCTACTTTTTTT
>NW_007858554.1:0-631 GCF_000696425.1 Galeopterus variegatus
ACTCCATTGGCTTCCCAACCAACCCAGGGTAAAAAGATGTTTCTATATGACCTCAGTCCTCCACACTCAGGTAACTTTCTGATGTTAATGTTCTCTCTTAATATTCTTTCTTGCTCAGTTTTTATTCTGGGGGAAGTCTGCAGTCTGTGCTGTGCTGAGTATCCAAAACATTAATAAATACAAGTATTTCTGGATGGTTACTGACTGTGCATGCATAGAGCAGACTCCAAGCAGCCTAGTTAAAGATAAAAACACTGAGGCGTATGTTATAAATGCAAAACATTAAAAAGGCTATGCATATCAAGGATATTATGAAATAACCACAGCACAGAACAGTCACAAAATGCCCTACATTTGTACTGACTGCACTTTTATTTTCATTGAATTGCCACCCTCATCCTGGCCCATGCAGAGCAAATATGCGTTCCCATCCTCATATGTGTCCATTGTCCTCACTGTGTATTTCCACTGTAGTTATAATCTCATAAATAGGATTTGCTTTTCACTCCTGTCCCCATGCTAGACTGTATGATCCATGAAGCCATGTACCACGTCTGTTTATTCTTTTATCCCTGACAATTTCATCATGGTTTCTGACATGTAACCAGTGCTGGAGTGAATTAATTATATC
>NW_007858555.1:0-631 GCF_000696425.1 Galeopterus variegatus
CCAAAACAATGCAATACTTAGCAGTAAATTTAACCAAGGAGTAAAAATCTCTACAATGAAATCTATAAAACATTGGTGTTAGAAATTTAAAAAGACATAAATAAATGGAAAGTTATCCCATGTTGATGTGTTGGAAAAATCATCATCAAAACATTCATATTACCCAAAGCAATCTATAGATTCAATGCAATCCCTATCAAAATACCAATGACATTCTTCGCAGTAATAGATAAAACAAACTTAAAATTTGTATGGAGCCACGAAAGACCCCATATAGCCAAAGCAATCTTGAACAAAAAGAACAAAGCTCAAGGTATTACACTACCTGACTTCAAAATAAACTATAAAGCTATTGTATCAAAACAGTATGGTACTGGCATAAAACAAATAGTCCAATGGAACAGAATAGAGATACCAGAAATATATTCACACATTTACAGCCAACTGATTTTTAATAATGGTACCAGGAATATACACAGGGGAAAGGACAGACTCTTCAATAAATGGTGCTAGAAAACTGTATATACCCATACATACGACTGAAACTAGACTCCCTACCTCTCACCATAGACAAAAAATTAACACAAAGTGGATTAGAGATCTAAATTTAAGACCTGAAACTATGAAATTA
>NW_007858556.1:0-631 GCF_000696425.1 Galeopterus variegatus
CCTTCTTGGAAGACAAGATCTGGCTTCTCCCTTGAGATTCTTAGACAAGTTTAACTGTTGCGAAGTCCTCTTGGAACACTCCCCGGGTTTCCTGGCTCTTTTCAGTAGGTGTTTCTCTGAGGAACAGGGAGGTTCTTATGAAGATATATTAAACTTCCATGTTCTGGGAAATCTGAGACCATGTGGTCCTGCCCTCATGGCAGCCACTTAGTAGTAAGTAGTCCCTCAAGTCCTACTAGTCCCCAGGTGTAGGTTCACAATGCGCTGATTCCCACCTCAGCTGCCAGTATGAAGCTGTAGCCATCAGAGAAGCTAGTGCTGTCATTCCAGAACACATGGACACTATCTGTGTGCCAGAGGAAGAACTCCACTGTTTTCTTGTTCTCTGTGATGATGACAGCCATGTGGGAGCTGCTGTACTTGTGGATGTGGTCAATGGCCTCTTGGACACTGTCAACCACTTCAATGCACAGTTCCAGGTCCCCATACTCATTTCAGAGCAACTTCACTTCGGAGGGGCTGAGGTCAAATAAGAGGCAAACTTGGGGGCCGGCCCGGTGGCGCACTGGAGAGTGCGCCGCTTGGGAAGTGCAGCGGCGCTCCCGCCCGAGGGTTCGGATCCCACATACAG
>NW_007858557.1:0-631 GCF_000696425.1 Galeopterus variegatus
AGCCCATTTCTATGATCACCCCAGGGTAGTGGGAAGATACAGAAAGATTTTAAAAACAAAGCAAAATCCAGTGGTTTAACCCTGCCCCTCAGCTATTTCACCAAAATGAAAGGACAGTCCCGTTGCCAGCCTGTTTCACTGTCACTGCTCCACCACGACCATTCACCCAGCGTGAATTCAGCGCAGCCCCAAATCTGGAAGTGAGTGGTGGGGCTCAGGTAGAGAGAGATCCAGGAGCTGCCCTCTAGTTCTGACTCAAGGAGAAGAAAGGGAATTCCTAAAGCTCAGAGAGGGGGGAAATCCCCCATCTTCGTGTCTCCTTTTTCTGAGTTTTGTCATGCCCCGGCTCCCTGATGGTCATGTAGTGGAGTCAGTGGCAGCAGGAAGCTGTAGGAACCCAAATCCTGGGTGAGGAGAGTGTCCTTTCTCGTCGGTGAAGCTGTAGCTCTGAGTGGCAGGGCTAACCTGTTGGTTTATTTATTTGTTTTATTTTTATTTTGTTATGTTTTTAAGTCTCTCTGTATCCGCTACCCTGGTGTGAGTGTACAAGTGGGTTGTTTCTGATTGAGGACTAGAAAGGGGAGTGTCAGGGTACCAGAAGATATTGAGGAAGACAGCTGAGAGGGAAGAG
>NW_007858558.1:0-631 GCF_000696425.1 Galeopterus variegatus
GAGATTTTATAATGCTTAGTGATTTACTATTTCAAGGAATTTTTAAAAATTTATTTATTTTTATTTGGCAGCTGGCTGGTGTCCCCACACCAGAACCCTTGACCTTGGTGTTATATCACCACTCTAACCAGCTGAGCTAACGAACCAGCCCATTTTTCTGTCAGTAAAATCATATATAGTAAATGCAAGCTTTTTGTGAAATTGAATTGAAACTGAGACAATATGATATGAACTGTAGATATATTGTTGAATGTTTTTAAGAATGAAATTTTATTGTTAAATTCCCATATTTATTTCAGCCCTCAACTTTCATGCCATTATGCATTGATAAGAGATAATCTCAAAGTTGTGGCTGTTTTGCTTTATGTGGGTATGCACAGCAGCAGATTATCTGCTTGTTAAATTCTTAAACTAAATATTCTTTAAACTTTGTTATTGAGAATTTCAAAAACAATATCTCAGTGAACTTCCTTCACCAGCAACTATCAAACTTCGGCTCATCCTGCCCCATCTATACTGCCTTTACTTCCATCAAATTTCAGACATCAGCACATTCATTTTTTAAAACAAACTCGCCATTATTGTGCCAAAAAAGTTAACAGTTTCTTAATATCAAATACTGGATACTCAG
>NW_007858559.1:0-631 GCF_000696425.1 Galeopterus variegatus
AAGGCAGCTTGTTGGAAAGGCACATGCTCAGTTCCCACCCAGACCTGCCAGATCAGAAGCTATGGGGGTGAGGCCAGGATCTGTGTCTTAACAAGCCCTGCAGGTGATCCTGTGGTTGCTAGAGTCAGAGAACCAGTGGTTGACAGCATGGTATCATAGCGTTTGAGTTTGTGTAGTAAGAATACCCACAGCAGCTGATGTTAACTGAGGCTGATCATGAACCCGGCTCTGAGCCTGGTGCAGAGGTAAGCATTTTATGCATATCATCTAGTGCAGTGTTTGCACCTTGACTGAACATCAGAATCAATAAAAAGCTTTTGAAAAATACTGATGCCTGGGCCCTACTCCAAATGAATAGGATTCAGCTTCCCGGTGGGAAGCTAGGCAATAGGTACTTTGTAAAAGCTCCCTGGTGATGCTGATTCCCAGGGAGGGTTCAGAAGCACACTTCTCACCCAGTCTCCGGCACCTTTTACCTGACCGTGGGAAAGTTCTGATGACCCCTTCCCTCCCAACCTTAGTTTCTGCATCTGTAAAATGGGCACGATGATTTTATCCTCTTGCCTCCCAAGGTTGTTATGTGGAATCAGTGAAATAAAAGATGTGAAATCTTACTGTAACTGCTCTTAAA
>NW_007858560.1:0-631 GCF_000696425.1 Galeopterus variegatus
ACAAATAACTAAATAATTTAGCTCTAACTGAATTTTTTTCTTGCTACAGTTCAGCTCTCAAAAAAGCTGGGATTATCTAGTTTTGAAAATGCTCACTATTGCATGACAATATTTTGATCAAGATATATAATTACATAAAAACATTCAGTAGATAAATTTTATTTTGATCTAAGCAACAAGGTATATTTGTTTGGTTTGGCTTCATTAGTTTGTGAGTGAGAAAACAAACTATTACTGTTTATTTGGTGAATAAAAGCTAAATCATCCACTTCAAGTTTTCCTATTTTACAACATTTTCATGGCTAGCGACTTTTATTGGCATGGCCTCTGATACTTGATTTACAAGAACCACTGATTCAGAATGATTCTAAAGTGGAAGGATTCTTACCTGGAGCTGATGGGAGTGATACTAGACATCCTGTGTGAAAAAAAAAAAAAAAGAAATGTCATATTAGTCTCTGAAGTTATTGGAATACTTTTGGGGCAAGTTATCTAATTTATTATTCTATTGCTGAAAATAATTGGCTTCATAGTCAGTCTTACAAATATGCATATCCCTATCTACCTCCCCTTTCTGCTTCTCACAGCATGTGAAATCCCACCACTACAGAGTGTTTATTTTGGTCCTCAA
>NW_007858561.1:0-631 GCF_000696425.1 Galeopterus variegatus
TCTTCTGCATCTACTGCTTGACTGAAACTCCTCTGGCTAGGAACATAAATACACTCACTGACGCTGAATTTAATAGACACTTTTAAATTCCCATCTGACTCGATGTCACACAAACAGGGTGGTTGATAATTTATCACATTTTATATTAACCTTTGCAATTCTTAGTTTATGTGTAGTTGAATTGGGAGTCACTCTCATTCTAGTGGAAAACACGTAGCCAAGGTAGGACTAACTGGATTACACATAACGAAATATATTCTTAGCCTCAGCAACTGATTCATGGGTTGGTATATGAACTGACCGAACACCATCAGCACTAACTGGAGAATGAACCAAATAATACAGGGCAAATACTCACACTCAATGAGATCTTCATTAACTTGGCTTCAGCCTTCCACCTCTCTCTGCGCACTCATTTATTGCTTTGTGCACCACTACCATGGAGGACAGAGCTAAAGTTACAGAAAGGTGCTAGATTCTGTTTTATGTTTTGTTTTGTGTTTTATAAAGTCCCTACATACCATCATACTAGAGGCTATACTACACATATTTTCAAAAATTCTATTATTTTCTTAAAGTTCTGTTTTTATCTGTGACAAATGAAAATATTCCTAAATAATACAATCATTCA
>NW_007858562.1:0-631 GCF_000696425.1 Galeopterus variegatus
TTAAACAGCTGAATTATTCAACATTCGGTGTTGGTCTGCAGACTTAATGAGCCTTTCTAATTTGACTTCCATACCAAATTATAAATTTTATTCCATGTTTATGAACTGAAACGTATTCATTAGCAAAGCACATTCATCAATGTACTGTATGTTGTTAATAAGAAAGCTTTCCTTAAAAAAAAGTTGGCAGGATATTTTGTTCTAGTTTTATAAACAGAATTTTTCCACTTAGAAAAATATTTTTATAAGTATTATTAATTTTACTGCCACATATGTTATAAAAGCATGATATAAGTAAACATCTACCTACTTTATAATGATTTTGGCTTTTTTTTCTGGATGTCATGTGTTCTCATAGAAACCAATTATATATATTTCTCAAAGTCCTGAGGCTGTTTCAGTTCACTGCAATCATAAGCAGCATAGTCCAGACAAAGTTCTAGCAAGCTAGATTCCTGTATATACAAAGCCTACCATCATAATATTGTTTCAAAATAGATGAAAGTGTCTCTTAATCCTCAGACATATATTCTTTCACTGACAAAATAACTGTTCTACCATCCATACTGAAGAAAATTTTGTCATTAAAAAACAGCAAAGGATGGGGCCGGCCCGGTGGCGCACTGCTACA
>NW_007858563.1:0-631 GCF_000696425.1 Galeopterus variegatus
CTCTCTACAAAGCAGCGACATACCACGAGTGCTCCAACACACCAAGAAAGAGAATGGCAGCGTCCCTGGGGGCCTGGACCCTGACTGCGTGCTGACCAGCCAGTTGCTGCAGTAGGATCCAGCACGGTGGCCCACAGCCATCTGCATGGACTTAGCTGGATTATTCAACAGGATATTCAAGGGTGTATAATGTGCAGACAAATAGAGGAAGCAAAAGGAGAAATTTTGTGCATAACATGACTGCATCCATGTTGAACATAGCTACACATACTCTCAGGTGAGTTTATTCCTGCAATTTTCTCCAGGAACTCCAGTCCCATGCTTGAAGCAGAACTGCAGTTGTTTGGCGTGATCACCTCCACTGTTCGCGTCAGGCTGGCAACTACCACAAGCCCCTCTTACAGGATTCCCACAGCCACACTGCATCGGGGGTCTGGTCTGCACTGACCTGCAGCCCAGGCATCACCGTGCCCAGAGTCCAGCTCACCCGCAGTGCTGGAGCCACCCGGCACCCACCGCAGTCTTCTTTCCTTTGTCTTGAGATCGTGTCCAGACAGCATCTCCCACCCACCCTGCCCTGCAGCTCAGGCGCAATGTCCTGTCCCCAAGTTTCCAGTGGGAAGTGGGTGGA
>NW_007858564.1:0-631 GCF_000696425.1 Galeopterus variegatus
AATGGTTGACCGTATAGGTACTTCTGGCTCTCCAGAGACCTGGTGGATCTGTGTTGTGTAGAATTTCTGATCTGGACCTGAGTTTTTTCATCAAACTGCACCCCATGAAGTTCTATATTCCTGACGAATCTATGCTGAGTTGGCCTGTGCTGATTACAGGGCAGATCAGCTGTCCATGCTGTCCCCCAGCGTTCCTCTGATGAGTTCATCTCTCCCACCCTACACACTCCAAACACTTCCCATGGGACAGGCTATGTGCTGGTCCCTTGTGGTGACTCATTGGCGTCTGAGTGGCTTCTTTTTTCAGTTGTCTGTGGCCTCTTGCTCCTGTGTAGGTCCACAGGAACTCTGTTAGTGGTCTTGCTGGCCTGGGGGCCACCAAGGCCCTCTTCTCCCTTGCAGCCTCCAAGCAACTTCATACGAAGGGCACAGCTTTGGCTTTTGCCAGCTCTTGCTCCGTGTGCTCACCAGGACCAGCCTTGAAATGGCCGGGGCTGGAAACGGTCAGAGTGGGTCCTTTCTTTCTCTCTCCTGCCTTCATGAACTCCACAGGTCTCTCTTCCTCTTTTCCTGAGCTCTAAGCCCCAGCTTGGCAGTTTATTGCTTTTTTTTTTTTTTTTTGTCTTTTTTT
>NW_007858565.1:0-631 GCF_000696425.1 Galeopterus variegatus
ATTTATCCATCATTTCTGAAGGATAGCCTTGCTGGTTATAGTATTCTTGGCTGGCAGTTTTGTTCTGTTAGTATTTTGAATATGTCATCCCATTTTCTTCTCATCTATACAGTTTCAGTTGTGAAGTCTGCTGTTAGTCTGATGGGGCTTTCCTTATAAGTGATTTGATATTTTCCTTTTGCTGATTTTAGGATTCTCTCTGTCTTTGAGTTTTGCCAGTCTAACTATAATGTGTCTTGTAGAGGATATTTTTGGAACAAATCTGTTTGGGGACCTTTGAGCTTCCTGAATCTGAAGTCTGTGTCTCCTTCTATATTTGGAAAGCTTTCCCCTATTATTTCATTGAGTAGATTATCAATGTCTTTACCTTCCTCCTCCCCTTCTGGAACACCCATGATTCAGATGTTTGTGCACTTATTGTTGTCTGCTAGCTCTCTTAGACTTTCTTCATTTTTAAAAATTCCTTTTCCTTCTTTTTCTCTTTTGTCTTCCTGGGTTATTTAATAAAGATCATTTTCAGGATCAAAAATTCTTTCTTCTGCTTGCTCTAATCTCCTGCTTGAGCTCTTCCTTGTTTTTTATTTTTTATATTTTTTTATTGAATGAACCCTTCAGTTCCAGGAGTTCTGCT
>NW_007858566.1:0-631 GCF_000696425.1 Galeopterus variegatus
GCTGAGGAGAGAAGTTACAGTGAAGACACTGGAGTGGTCAACTTTGCAGTTGGTGTTTTCAGGGGACACCCCGCATCTGTCAGTCAGGAACTAAGGACCCAAATGAGGAGGATCAAATGGTCCATCATATACCTGAGGAGGGAGAAAACCTCACTTATGGGCAAATGTAATGCTCCTCAGAAGCCACGATTCATAGTGGAAGAGATACTGCAGACAGGCTATTGTCTTTTAAGGTGCCTCATAGACTTGGGGTATTCATGGTAGTACAGGATTGTTTTAATTTAGCAGCTGTGCTGGTGGTACTGTGGTCATGCTTTTCAAAAGAGGCATCGTTTGAAAAATGCATATTCTAAAGTTGTTGAAATATTTGTGGATAAAACGATATCATTTCAGAGATTTGCTTAAAAATTTTCCACTTCTGGGGAGGAGAGAAACTGACCAAGGTGTAGATGAAGCAAGATGCGTCATAATCTGTAATTGTTGAACCCATGGATAAGACATCAGCAGACTTCTCTCTACTTTTGTATATGTTTGGATTTTCCATAATAAAGAGGTTTTTAATGGTCCCAATGGGAGGGGACACATTCTTCTGAAATCAGAGACATGCCCAAGAGGACAAAATTGAATGAAA
>NW_007858567.1:0-631 GCF_000696425.1 Galeopterus variegatus
TCGTGTCAGTCGCCCTTGTTTGGCCCTTCTCATGTGCCAGGGAGCTGTCACCAGCGCAGCCTCTAATTCACAGCCTGTCTCTTGGGGCTGTTTCCGGGCTGGATCTGCCCAGGCTTGGTCCGTGAGCCCATCGGTGGGCACGAGAGGATGCTCCTGGGAAAGCCCACATCTCCATCTTTTATTTCTCTTCAGTGGGAAAATGATTCTGTTATGAAATCGTCGGTGGACATGCAATGTGCTTTGGCTGTGACCTGGTGCAGAACACTGCACGTTGAAAGAAAGCCTGAATACAGCAGCGCACTAGCTCAAATTCTCCTGTGGTTTCCCAAAAAGAAGGGCAAGAAGCAACAGGCATCAGAAAATGTCGGGCACGAATGGAGGATTTTCACCAGTGTTGGATGGCTGACAGCACCAATGGCCTTCCAGAGGCTGTAACTTAGCTCCACGCTCAGTCAGTACTGCTCTGTGCTCCCCTGAGACCCGCTTTCGTGGCCACAATGACCGCCCCTCACGTGTGTTGGGTGCAACTTTTCCTTAAGTTAGTTGACCACCATCATTTTTTCCCATTCGCAGTGCCTTTTGGCCCAAGGATACTTTGTGAGTCCGAAGGAGACACAGAGAGTCATGTGGT
>NW_007858568.1:0-631 GCF_000696425.1 Galeopterus variegatus
TTCTTTCTTCCCATACATTTTCTGGGAGTTAAAAAAAAAAAAAAAAACTTTCACTGAAAAAATTGACAGAATGAACTCCCACATGCTAAGGAAAGTATTAAGTCTTTTCTTTCACAGGGCATAGGAAAGCATAAATGAAGTTTGTGTAGAACGAACATTGAGTGATACATCTCAGCCAGCAGCATAGGCATTTTCAGGGTCAAGCAATCAATCTTGTCTCAATTGTTATAAGTAAATATTGTTCTATTCCCACATAAATATGAAAGGTCATTGTTTTAAATTAAATATTACTTTAAAAAGAAAGACGATGTTAAGCAACTTTGTGAAGAGTCACATTTAACATTTAAGAAAGTAGAATTGCTACAATGGTAAAGTTAAAAATTTCTGAGTGACTCAAAATGATAGTAATAAATTTGAATCTGATTACTCAGAACCACTCATGAAAATCACAGATTATCATTGTGAAATATACCCAACAGATGTTTTATTCTATTCTACATTTTTCATGTGAGAAAAGTTAGACCAAGAAAACTGAATCAGGAATCAGTTAGGTTCAAGGTAATAGTAAGGTAGAGCTCTAGTTTATTTAAATGGATGGGAATTAAGGCTGACAGTAAATTTGGATAAAGAA
>NW_007858569.1:0-631 GCF_000696425.1 Galeopterus variegatus
CCTCCCTCCCTCCCTCCCTCCTTCCTTCCTTCCTTCCTTCCTTCCTTCCTTCCTTCCTTCCAACTCCCACTTACAAGTGAGGACATGCAGTACTTATTTTTCTGTGCCTGAATTATTTCACTTAACATAATTTTCTCCAAGCTTGTCCATGCTTCAAGTGGCAGAATTTCATTCATTTTTATGGCTGAGTAGTATTCCACTGTGTAGATTATTAGTCTATGTGCATCTTTATCGGTGAAATGAATTTCTTGAAGGCAACATGTAGTTGGGTCTAGTTTTTAATCCATTCAGCCAGTCTATAGCTTTTAAGTGGTGAATTTACTCTGTTTACATTCAAGATTGTTATTGGAAGGTATTGCCTTATTCTTGCCATTTTATTAATTTTTCTATGGTTGTTTTATATATTTTGTGTTTCTTTCTTTCCCTTTTATTGTTTATCTTTGCTGTTGGATTTTTTCTGTAGTGATAAAATGCATTTTATTTCTCTTTCTCATTTGCTTATCTGTTCTACAAGCAGTTTTTAGTCTTTCTCATGTATTTATGGTGACATATATCTTTCTTTTTATTCCAGATGTGGGACAACCTTGAGGATTTGCTGAAGGGCTGGTCTTGTGGTGGTGAATTACCACAG
>NW_007858569.1:5752-6168 GCF_000696425.1 Galeopterus variegatus
AACAGAATTCGGGTCAGAACTGTGTTCTTGAGATCAATGTGTGGAACACTGAGCAATTAGCCAAATGCACCATAGTGTGCTTACACTGAGTCTTCTCCAAGAATGCAGACAATAGACTGATATCTAGCTTCTTCTCTAGAGTGGAAATCCTTTGCTCCTACGGTGGCCTTCATAGATGCTTTGGTGTTTTTTCTATGTTTTGACTCCATCAACACTGTGTTTTTGGACTTCGGGGTTTTTTTTTTTTTTTTCTGTTTCATTTTGTTTTTCCTTTCTTATAAAGAAAACAAACTCATCATTAACTTTGTTCAATGCAAGTCTACTATTGTTTCTTTTCAACTGAAAGTGAATAGCGTATGAATTTATATGTGAAATTTCCATTTGGCTTATCAAAAAAGGTTGCATTCCAAAATACC
>NW_007858570.1:0-631 GCF_000696425.1 Galeopterus variegatus
GCCTTCAGAGTGGAACAGAGTAAACACCAGAAGGTGAGTAACTGAAAAATCCTATTGACAAGACAATCTTCCTCATGGAAGATCCAAACGCAGGGAAGGGAAGGAGAATGTGCAGAGTATCCTAGGACTGCTGCCTTCCTCTTCTGATCTCTTTAGCACAATGTCTGACATCATCATTTTAAGAGTTAATAAGAAGAGCAACAATAATCACTACCACTCGTTTTATTTTTGAAATATTTCAGACTTTAAGCATTTTACATGAATAAACTCACTCATACCTTACAACTATAACCATTTTGTGGATGAGAAAACTGAGGTACAGAAATGTTTGATTATATGTCTGAGATCACAGTCAGTAGTGGTTCAGTCTAATCCAATACTCCTTCCTTCTCTAAAGTACTTACAAGCTCATTAAAACTTTCGTGTTTTGTAAAGTTCATGCTGCCTTACCCGGACACCTTTACATTATTCATCTGACTGATTATTTCAACCTAATTCTTCTCTGCTGTGCTAAGCGAGAGATACGCTAAGACACTCTGAGGGAAACTTGCAAATATTCAGTCAATTTATACTGTGCATGGTCCCAGATGAAAACGGAGATAGTTCCTACTCTCTCACAAGGGATGCATTC
>NW_007858571.1:0-631 GCF_000696425.1 Galeopterus variegatus
TTATAGTAAACTCAACATCTGTAAATTGTGAGAAAACAACACTGCTCAAGTACATTCCAAGCAAAATTTCTTAATATTCTTTATTTTCTTATGGAAAAGTAAAACTTCTTAGAGATTCAGAAAACATCCCCCATTCCTCCTCCAAGACTGGTTAGCTTCTTATAGCCTGTAACTAATATTTAAATATAGTGATTCTGGCTGAACCCACACCGCCGAGGTGAGTCCAGCAGCAGCAATGCTTGCAGCTAGAGGTGGCCCCTCCCCTCCTCTTGGGACCCAGAGTGGGTGAGTGCAAGTCCCCTGCCCCAAATCCATGCCACCGAGGTGAGCCCAGCAGCGGCAGCAGCAGTGCAATCATACGTGGCTAGAGGCAGACCCTCCCCTCTCCTAGGACCAAGCGAGCATGAGCACAAGCCCCGCCCAAGGCCCTGAAGCCGGGCAGCTGAGGTTCCCAGCAGCAGCAGCAGAAATGCATGTGGCTAGAGGCAGTCCTTCACCCCTCCCGGGACTCAGGGGGCAGTGCCAGCCTCGGGGTCTGACCCGAAGAGGTGTGCCCAGCAGAGCTGCAGGGCACTAGGGGCTGATTCTATGACTACAAAGCCTGTAACAGGAACCAAGGACATTTAACATA
>NW_007858572.1:0-631 GCF_000696425.1 Galeopterus variegatus
GGTCTTTGTCTTGAATGAGTGTTGGATTTTATCAAATGCTTTTTCGGCATCAATAGAGATGGTCATATGCTCTTTGTGTTTGATTTTATTATTATGGTGGATCACATTTATTGATTTGCAAATCTTGAACCAACCTTGCTTCCCTGGGATGAATCCCACTTGATCGTGTTGAATGATCTTACATATGTGTTGTTGAATTCGGTTTGCTAATATTTTATTGAGGATTTTTGCATCTATATTCACCAAGGCTATCAGCCTGTAATTTTCTTTCTTGGTTATATCTTTACCTGGTTTTGGAATCAGGATGATGTTTGCTTCGTAGAATGTGTTTGGAAGCTTTGCTTCTGTTTCAATCTTTTGGAAAGTTTGTACAGAATCGGTGTCATTTCCTCTTTGAATGTTTGGTAAAATTCTGCTGTGAATCCACCTGGTCCTGGGCTTTTCTTTGATGGGAGCTTTCTGATGACAGCTTCAATCTCCTTTATTGTTATTGGTCTCTTCTGGTTTTCTATATCTTCATGGTTTAGTTTTGGAAGCTTGTGTGAGACCAGAAATTTATCCATTTCCTCTAGATTTTCGAACTTGTTGGCGTATAGCTGTTTATACTAGTCTCGGATGATTCCTTGTATTT
>NW_007858573.1:0-631 GCF_000696425.1 Galeopterus variegatus
TCTGCCTGCTTTTCTGTAAGTCACACCTCACACTCACTCATCAGTTGCTTGGGCCTGCAGGAAAGGAAGGTGGGGAAGGGAGAAGATATATATGTTTATGGAGGGTACATCAGAGGTTTTAGAAACAGAGGTTGTCCATGCTGGCAAGAACCTCATAGATTTTTCAATCCATATCTCTGGGTTTCCGGATGAGATGAAGGCTAGGAAAGTTGAAGTTCCAAGGCCCAGAGCACACAGTTAGCTAGTGGCAGATATTCCACCCAAGCCAATGCTCCTTCCCCTCTCTCTGCTCCTCTTCCAGGGTCTCCCAGCACAGTCTCCCAAGTTAGCTTGAGCATCAGAATTACAAGTGGCTCTTGTGGCTCTTGTTAAAAACACACATTTCTAGACCCAACCCCAAACTTGCTAAAGCAGAATCTCTAGGGTAGAAAAGGCCAAAACGTATATTTCAATCAAGTTTCTCCAAATGATTCTGACTAAGCAAGTTTGGAAACTCTTTTCTCATTTTACCCCATTATTTGACAACTTATTTATTGAGAATCTCCTCTGTACCAAGTTCTGGGCAAGATGCTGAAGATATGGCAGTGGTAGTGACAGACACAGTCCCAGCTCTCATGAAGGTTGCTACCTA
>NW_007858574.1:0-631 GCF_000696425.1 Galeopterus variegatus
TCTAGAGGAAATGGATAAATTTTTGGGCACACACAAGCTCCCAAAACTGAACCAGGAAGACCTAGAAAATTCGAACAGACCAATTACAATAAAGGAGATTGAAGCTGTTATCAGAAGGCTCCCAACAAAGAAAAGCCCAGGACCAGATGGATTCACAGCAGAATTTACCAAACATTCAAAGAGGAATTGACACCGATTCGTTACAAACTATTTCAAAAGATCGAATCAGATGCAAATCTCCCAAACTCATTCTATGAAGCAAACATCATTCTGATACCAAAACCAGGTAAAGATATAAACAAAAAAGAAAACTACAGCCCGATATCCTTGATGAACACAGATGCAAAAATCCTCACTAAAATACTAGCAAACAGAATACAGCAATACTTACATAAAATTATTCACCACGATCAAGTGGGATTTATCCCAGGATGCAAGGCTGGTTCAACATACGTAAATCAATAAATGTGATACACCATATTAATAAAATGAAACACAAGGACCATATGATCATCTCTATAGATGCTGAAAAAGCATTTTATAAAATTCAGCACTCATTCATGACAAAGGCCCTCTATAAGATAGGTATAGATGGAAAGTATCTCAACATAATTAAAGCCATATATGACAA
>NW_007858575.1:0-631 GCF_000696425.1 Galeopterus variegatus
CCTGAGCACTTTGAAATCCCAGGTCCCCTGAATCCTCTGGGCCTTCCCTGCTGTTAAAGGCTAACACTCTCCCTTTGCTTGTGGACGATGCAGAGGACTCTGTCTTACAAGAAAACGTGCTCCCCACTCTGGGTCCCCCCACCCCCCTCCAGGACACAGTGCCACGACTGAGGGCCAAGCCACTGCCCAGTCCAGCAGGGGAAGTGCTGGGCTTTCTAGGGTCTGGGAGTGGATACGTGGCAGACTGAGCATGTTGAATCAGGGAAGACGGAATATAAAGCTGAACAAGGGTGAGTTTATCCATCCGGGGCCTCTCCCTGGATTGAGGATTTTACAGTGTGACGTGGACCCTGGGAGAGCATGCTAACATGGTGCTGGGTTGCTTTTAGAAACTTGTAATATGTTGTGGCCCACACTGTGTGAAGTAGAAATGCCAGAGTTACCATGGCAGATGGTAGCAGAAGGAATCAAAACACTCAGAGGAGTGGGCACGCTAGAGAGGAAATTCTATGTAGGGCCAGAAAATCTACCAACAGGCTATGTTCCACACCGGGGCCCTGATGATGTGCCGTTTATCAAGACAGGCAAAGAAGGTACCCGCCTCAGGGAGGAGGTCAGTGAGGGTGTCCTC
>NW_007858576.1:0-631 GCF_000696425.1 Galeopterus variegatus
TGAAATTCTATTAAGATACAATCCAAAGAGAAGAAGTATTCCTTTTCTGTTCTTTAAAACGAATTTTTGGCTAGGGATCCAGGGCAAGAGAGAGAACTGACTCTCTTGATGGGTGGAGATTTTTGGTATGCTAGTTGAGAATACAGGTGAAAGGAAATATAAGAATCGGGAATAATTCAGAAAGATACAGATCACCATGTAAATTAAGAAATGCTTAATTTTGAACACATTGAGGAAGGAAAGCAAAGCAAAACAATAATCAGCAAGTAATGGCCAAAATCACATGTGCCATATTATATCCTCAACAGGATATAAACAGATAAATATATCAGCCACACAGATCCAAATCCCGTGGGAGTATTGTTAAATCCTCTCTCACTTTTCTTTATCCCTCCTGTCTTATTTTGTTCCCTCTCTTCTGTTATTAAAGTTATTTGGCTTGAAAGATCACAGATACATCTATTGGATCTGGTGAATTTAATCTTGTAAAGAGCATTTCCATAAACAAGTGATGTTTTGTAATCTTATGAACATCACTTAAATTTTAGAGTTGTAGTATTAAATTTGTTTCCTTTATTTGCCTTTTAAGAAATCTCCAATAAATGTCAATTTAAGAAAATTAAGTATTTTT
>NW_007858577.1:0-631 GCF_000696425.1 Galeopterus variegatus
GGTCTCAAAATGCAGCCACCATCCACAAGCCCTAACTTTTCAACAATCATGACCACTTATGGTCATCTGACTGCCTTGTTTGCCATGTGTTTCTATAGCAGAAAGTCTATGTCAAAGCCCCAACTCCTCCTGGAAGAACTATTTCCTGTATAAAGTCACACTATAATCCTAAATCCAATCTTTCCTTAACAAATGGCAAAAATGTTTTGACAAGGAATACGTAATAACTTCGTATAGCATACATTATACGAAGTTATACGAATATATATGTGACAAGGAATAACAATGTGGGGGAAAGGCAAGATGGAAATAATGCCTGCAATAGGAGAATCCTCCAATCCTTTCACAACCCAAATCCAGTTGGAGAGTAGCTGGGAGTTTTTGCAGCTACACATTCTCATAGTAGAAACCCAGAGAGAGGAAACCACCTTCCTGCTCCAAGTGGCTGTGGTGCAGCATCATCTTGGAAATGAGTCTATGGCCGAGGTGTACCCTGCCTGGAACCTGGTAAAGCTGACTCCCTTTGTCTGGAGTCCCCACCTGTGTTCTACCACATTCACACAGGCGCTAGCAGGACCATAACCCTTGCTGCCTGGAGCCTAAGTCAGACAGAATGACCAAGACCCCAGTG
>NW_007858578.1:0-631 GCF_000696425.1 Galeopterus variegatus
TAACATATATAGCATTTTATGAAGCAGGATGCATGGGGGAAAAAACTGAAAAACAAACAAACAAGAAAGAGCTTTTAGAAATTTAAAATATAAGTTTTTTTTTTTCACTTGAAAGCACAGGAGAATAAAGGTGAAGAAATCTTCCTGTATGCAAACAAAAAGATGAGGAAATAAAAAACATATGAAAGAAGTTGTCAATCAATATGGGTTCCAACAGACAAAGCATAGAGGAAGGAGAACCTAACTCAGAATTAAAGGGTGTGAATGCTATTTCTGCCATTTACAGTTTCATGATATGTCTGGTTTAATCACTTAAGGAAAAAATTCTTTTGCCTTACGAAAACCGTTTCCATTTGTGCGTGATAGAATGATAATTCACACAACTCCGCACATGAGAATAGAATTCATTTACCTCTTTCCCCAAGTACTATCTGAAATAATCTTAGGGAATTCAAATGGAAATATTTTAAATTAGATTGATAAATGACCAACATCCAAAAAAGAAAACTCTAAAGGTTTCAGATTCAACCCCTTTCTCCCACCCCCCCAATTGAAAGCTTAACTATACACAATTCCTAATGTGCCTCGACCATGACATTGGATATAGAAACCGTGTGTCCTATTTTTTTCC
>NW_007858579.1:0-631 GCF_000696425.1 Galeopterus variegatus
GTTATTATAGCTTTGTAGTATAGTTTAAAGTCAAGTAGTGTTATGCCTCCAGCTTTATTTTATTTTATTTTTTTTTTGCTCAGAATTGCTTTGGCTATGCGTGATCTTTTGTTATTCCATATAAATGTCTGGATAGTTTCTTTCCATTTCTGAGAAAAATGTCATTGGAATTTTGATGGGGATTGAATTGAATTTGTATATCACTTTGGGTAGTATGGACATTTTCGCAATGTTGATTCTTCCAATCCAAGAGCATGGGATAATCCTTCCATCTTCTTGTATCCTCTTTAATTTCTCTCAGCAGTGGTTTGTAGTTCTCATTATAGAAATTTTTCAGATCCTTGGTTAACTCTATTCCTAAGTATTTTATTTTTTTGTGTGGCGAATGTAAATGGGCAAGCTTTCTTGATTTCTCTTTCTGCATGTTCACTATTGGAGAATAGAAATGCTACTGATTTTTGTGTGTTGATTTTGTATCCTGCTACTTTGCTGAAATCATTTGTCCACTCCAAGAGTTTTTTTGTAGAGGCTTTAGGCTGTTTGATATATAGGATCTTGTCATCTGCAAAGAGGGACAGTTTCACTTCATCTTTTCCAATCTGGATGCCCTTTATTTCCTTCTCTTCTCTGA
>NW_007858580.1:0-631 GCF_000696425.1 Galeopterus variegatus
CACCACTGGGCAATGAATGGTGACTGAGGGCTCTGCAGGCAGCCAGGATCGCCTTGGGCCAGATCTCCAGCCTCAGCTGGCTCTCGGGGATGTCAGCGCTGCATCCTCCTGCCTCCCCCTGCAGCAGTTTCCGCCTCATGCCTTCCTGCTCTGTCCTGGCCCATAGCATCCGCTCCCCGCCCGTGGTGTTCCTGAGCAAGCAGAGAGCGGAGTTTCCAGTGGGCACTGCAGGCCTTGCGAGTGACTGAGGCACCTGAGGCTCAGGGGTCCCAGGTGGAGCTGCTGTCTCTGACCCCACCTCATCCAGCCTGTCCTCCCCAGCACCTTCACTCTAACCCCAGGCTTGTTCAGTCAGGCATGTCCCTGAGTCACCCATCACTTCTGGTCCCCTGCAGCCCTGCTCCCCCAGGCTGTCCCTCTCTCCATCCTGTGACCTCTGGAAAGACAGACTGCAGGCTGGCCTCCTCCCTACCAGGCCTCACATGTCCTCCCAGCACCAGACCAATGGGTCAGGTGGCTTTCATCTGCCACCTCTGCCTCCATGGCCTTCTCCCTTCCATTACCAGGCCGGGGCCCTGTCCCTGCCCCTCATCTCACTACATGGCCACATTCTTCCCTGCCCCTTGTGCCT
>NW_007858581.1:0-631 GCF_000696425.1 Galeopterus variegatus
GGCCCAGATTTTCTTGAATAAATGCTTCTTCATTTGCTATATGCCTTTAGGAACAATGTCAGAGACTTCAAATATGTGTTTCTTAAAAGTAAATTTTACTGGTTTTGCTGGGGGGCAGGTTTTCAGAGCTCCTCCTGCTGTCATGTTGAAAGTAGAACTCCTGCTCTGTTACCTCTTAGGTGGAATTCTGCAAGTTTGATGTAGAGTGCTGGAGTTGTGCCTGTGGACTGAACTGTGTTCTTCCAAAATTTATTTTTTGAAATCTTAATCCATAATGTGACTATCTTTGGAAATAGGATGCATATGGAGGTAATTAAGGTTAAATGAGGCCATACAAATGAGACCCTAATCTGAAAGGGCTAGTGCCCTTATAACAAGAGAATTAGACAACAGAGCTATCTCTCTCCATCATGTCAGGACACAACAAGAAGACAAACACCTGAAACCAGGGAAAAAGCCCTCCCTAGGAACTGAATCAGCTGACATCTTGATCTTGGACTTCCCAGCCTCCAGAACTGTGAGAAAATAGATTTTAGTTGTTTAATTCACTTAGTCTGTGGCATTTTGTTATGGCAGCCCAAGCAGACTAAAACAGTTGTTGTATGATTATATATATTTGATAATTGCTGCA
>NW_007858582.1:0-631 GCF_000696425.1 Galeopterus variegatus
GAATTATCACTCGAAATTCCTTGTCAGTCATTTCAAGGGCTTCTTGTTCTATAGGCTCTAGGGTTTGAGATTTGTTAACTTTTGGTGGTGTACTTTCTTGATTTTTTGTATTTCTGGTATCTTTTTTTTGATGTTTATTCATTGTGGCAGGGGGTTTCCAGTCCACAGGTTTGACACTATTGACTAGCTAAGATGTTGCTGTGGTTGCCAATTTGGTATGGCTACCTCCCTGACTGCTCAGGTGGCCTCTAGTGCCTTGTGTGTGTGGTTGCGTTGGGTCTTGGGCCTCTCCGGGGAGCCACCTTTCTGGTCAGCTTGGTCTCTGCTGGATCTCGGGGTGGTACCGCAGGGTGTGTGGTCTCTGCTGAGCTTCCATCTCCCATGCTGGACTTCTCCCTGTTCCATGCACTCTGGCCCGGGCTGCTGGGATGCACCAAGGCACCGCAGAGCATGTGGTCTCTGCAGAGCTTCCCCTTCCCCTGCAGAATGTCTCCCTGCTCTGTGCGCGCTAGGCCAGGCTTGGGATGGAAGCCGGGTGGCGACAGTGAAGCCTACCTGCTGCTGGATCACGTGGCGATGGCCCCCCCACAGGGCGTGTGGACTCTACAGAGCTTCTGTCTCCCTTGCTGGA
>NW_007858583.1:0-631 GCF_000696425.1 Galeopterus variegatus
ACCTTTAGCACTAATTCCACATAGCCTGTCTATGTTCATTTCTTAGGCCATTCTTCTCATCATTCCATTCTTTGCTCAAAGGTCTTCTCCTTGGATTGACCTTTCCTGACCACCCTATAGAAAATAGTCACCAGCTTACACGTGCCACTCTCAATTTCTTACCCTGCTTTATTTTTCTCATAGAGCTTGTCTCTTTCTGGAACTTTTAATCACTTTATTCTGTCTTTCCCACCCCAGCTCTCCTCCTAAATAAAAACTCCATGAATTCAGGAACGTTGCTTATATTGGTTATTGCTATAGTCTCAGTGTCTGGAATGGTGCCTATCACATAAGAGATACTCAAAAAATATTTGTGGAATGAATGAATGAAACTATGGTTCACTATTGAAAAACTTCAGTATCCACAATCTAATCCAGTCCTTCAATTTGCACATGAATAAATTAAGGCCTAAGTAAGTGAAGGAACTTGCTTAAGGTCCCAGAGCAGGTTGGTGCCTGGGGTCAGATGGAATCCAAGTTCCTTGGTTCCAGCCCAGGCCTCTTTCCACTGCTTCAGTGGCCTCTCAAACTTGTCCAATCCCAGCACAGAAGAATGGGTTAAAAACACGGACTTCAGAAACTATCAGGCCTG
>NW_007858584.1:0-631 GCF_000696425.1 Galeopterus variegatus
TATTTATCTCTTTATAAAGTTCTTCCTTCAGATCTTGAATTTTTTCATTTGGTTGTGTTGTATTGACTATCTGAGGTTTCTTTTATCTCCTTGAGTTTCCTTAAGATGATTTCTCAGAATTCCTGTTCAGACATTTCATAGTTTTCCTGTTGTTTGGAATCTGGTACTGTGGTGTTATCACATTCCTTCCTTTGAGGGTATTATGTTTTCTTGGTTGTTGGTTTTTTGGATTTTATTTGTTTGTTTGTTTTTGCATTTCAAGTATCCTTACGTTGATGTCTGGGAATCTGGTTGAGTAGTTGCTTCTTCTTTTTTTTTTTGTCTTTTTTTTTTTGAGATCGGCCACATGGCGCTCAGCCCGTGAGCACACCGGCCATCCCCATATAGGATCTGAACCTGTGGCGGGAGCACTGCTGCGCTCCCAGCGCCGCACTCTCCCAAGTGCGCCACGGGCTCAGCCCAGTAGTTGCTTCTTCTAACACTCAGGAGTGGCTTTTGAGGAGAGAGAATTCCTCTTGTAGATGTATTTTACTGATAGTTGTGTAGAGTGTTTTAATTTTGGCTCCAGGCAGACACAGTAGTATAGTCTCTGTGTGGTTATTTTGACCTTATTTGACATCAAAGTCATCTG
>NW_007858585.1:0-631 GCF_000696425.1 Galeopterus variegatus
TTACTACCCAGCTGTAAAACTGCGTATGTTTAATCCCTGTTATTTAACAGCAGTTAACCCTAGGTGCCAGAAGCTTTACAATGTATTACTTCATGCAATCCTTACAGCTGTCCTCGGGGCACACACTTATCACTGCCATTGTACAGAGAATGAAACTGGGAAGAAGAGATATAAAGTGACTTGCCCTAAGTCATCCGGCTCCCAAGGGTTTGAACCTGGATACTGTGACAACACAGTTCTAACCACTTTGCTGCACTGCCTCAAATTTTAAAGTTGAGTTTGAAACTTTGCTATGTCCACCTATCTTTTTCCATCTCAGCTCATGCTAAAACTAACAATCCAACAGGTGGCTTTGAGAGCATTCTCCAACAACTTCATCAGAAGTGTTTAAAGGTTTCCCTTCTCTCCCCTTATAGAACCAAACCCCTTTCTAGAATGCTTTATGCTGTTGCTTAAGCAACTGCCTGACTCAACAGCAGCAACGACACACCCCTAGGAGTCCATCCTGGACGACTGAAAGATATGGACAGGCCAACCACTGCAACTGGACACAGACAGCAGCAGAAAAAACACACCAGGGCACACTCTCCTTATCACAGATGGAAAGGTGACAGTGGGTACAGACGGTAGT
>NW_007858586.1:0-631 GCF_000696425.1 Galeopterus variegatus
CTGTGCTGCAGATGAACCAGACCGCACAGAGCCATGAACTTCTAGGACGGTAAAGGAGAAAGCTGCAGAATCCTCGCAGGGCAGCCTGAAAAAAGCTTTGGCAGGGGAGAAACATTAAGTGATGTCCTACCTACCCCTTGGACCAAGAATGACACTGGTACTTTTGAAGTGGGCAGGGCCAAAGTAACTTCTAGAAAAGAGCAAGAGATGATCTGGAGCCCATGAGAGGAATTTGGGGGGAAGGACCTCACTGAGCAGTGTCCTCCTCGGTTGCTGAGGCAGGTCCCAAGGGCATTAAGTGTCTGCAGAGTCTAAGCATGACGCAGCTCAGGGACAGAGGGGGGCTTCAAAGGAGGTGGGTCCCCAACTGAAGAGGATATTAGCAAGCAGTTTCTAGAAAGCAGAATTGAAAATCTCCTAGGACTTAGCCATACAGCCCCTCAGGCTTGCATTTATCAGGCTGTATTTTGGTCTAGGTAAGGATCAAACATTTCTTCTAGTAGCTATCATTTCTATTAATGACAACTGCTCAGGACTCTGTTAAGAAGGATTCTGAGGCCAAGGGCAGGCAGGGCCTCCCAGAATGTATCCCTGGCTCTCAAAGCGCTACTGGTACATTAGGAATCCCAAT
>NW_007858587.1:0-631 GCF_000696425.1 Galeopterus variegatus
TTTTCAAGATAAGTAGGTAGACATATATGTATTTGTGTATGTATATATTTACGTATATTACCCAACTCTGCCCATTGAGAGAGCCTGAAGAACTGACATCTCAATAGCAATAAATAAAGCTCAGATTTTGGCTTCCAGATATATTTTCCACTAAAAGAAACAGGGATCCATTGAAAAAGTCAGATATCAGGGCCAGTACAGGAAAATGGCAAGATGAGCCCGAAACATCTTATACCAGAAGGCGAGGAAGTGCTCAAAGAATGATGGAGCATGTCGACAGGACAGAGAAGCCAGCTTAAACTGGTTAAATTGAGGACAATTTTAGGAAAATAATGACAGTAATGGATTATAACCCATTGAATAAAATAGGAAAATCATGAGCCCATAAAAATAAGTAAATAAATAAATAGATAGATAGATAAATAAATGATTTAAAAGTTTATTAGGAATTGGAAATGTAAATAATTCCAAATTGTCTCCCCATACACTGCTTATTAATTACAAAGAGGAAAGGAGTAACTTTATAGTGAAACAATCTGGTCGGCACTACCTTAATTACATGATCACGGTGAACATCATCAGTAACAGAACAAATCCAAATCATACCCCACCTGATAAGACAAACTGAGAA
>NW_007858588.1:0-631 GCF_000696425.1 Galeopterus variegatus
TTCACCAGACTCCTTAACCTTGATCACGTATTTCCCCATCTACACAGAGGAAGTGAATAAAAAGAAAAGAAAAAAGTGGTCAGCACTCAGAATTATTTGAACTTGTTCAGAAAGTAGGAGAGGCAGAGTTAAATAAAAGGAACCACAAATAGCCCTGTGGCCTAATTCCTTCTCTCAAGTCTCCTCTGTTCATTATCTTGAACAGTCACATTCAAAGGCAAGCCATAGTCTTTCCAGCTGTCCACCAGGCCCCTGAGGGCCTTTAGTTCCCTGACCTGATCTACAGCTGCCTTCTCACTTGTTCCTGTCCCAGCCCTCTGGTCTCCTCATTGTCCCTTGATTGCATCACATATGATCCTCTTTCCCCTTTACACTTTTGTACTGCTGTTCTTTCTGCCTAAAATAGCACATTTGCAGATATCCACTTACTTTCAACTTTCTACACGTCTTTGCTAAACTGTCACTTTCTTAGTAAGGTCTACTTTTAGAATTACATCCACCTCTTCCCCTATACTCCAATCTCCTATACTCTGCTCTACTTCCATACCCCTAGGATTGATGACCTTTAAATGCAATATATAATTTTCTTATTATGTTTATTGCAAGTATTTTCTCTGCTAAAATATAACTA
>NW_007858589.1:0-631 GCF_000696425.1 Galeopterus variegatus
GCTGAAAATAAATGAGCTAAGCATTTATCATAAGAATTTAGAAAAAGAGCAGAGGAGAATTTTAAAGAAAGTGGGAAAGAAGAAATAGAAGAGTAGAACTTAATGGAATAGAAGAAAAACATACAAAAGAGAACTTCAGCAAAGCCGAAATGCTGTGTGTAAAGATTAAGACAATTACAAAACCTCTAGCAAGGTTGATCAAGGAAAAAAAGAAGGCACAAACAAACTATATTAATGTCTGATGGTAGAAGAAAGGAGAAATGCCCACCAAAATGAGAAAGTATCTTATGACCAAAAGACAAATGCCCATCAACAGATGAGTGAATAAACAAAATGTCATATATAAATACAAAGTGATATTATTTAGCTTTAAAAAGGAAGGATATTCTGATGTATGCCACAGCAGGGATAAACCTTGAGGACATCATGAAAAATGAAATAAGCCAGTCACAAAAAGACAAACACTGCTGAATGATTCCACTTACATGAGGTACCCAGAGTAGTCAAATTCATAGTGACGGAAGGTAGAATGGTGGTTGCCAGGAGCTAGGGGTAGGGGACAAAGGGGACTTGTTTAATGGGTTTTAGTTTTGCAAGAGGAAAAGAGTTCTGGAGAAGGATGGTAGTTAAG
>NW_007858590.1:0-631 GCF_000696425.1 Galeopterus variegatus
CGCGTGAATCCCATTTCCTTACTTTCATCAACCGACTCAAAGCATTTCATTTCTTTAAATTAAAACACAACAACTATCACAGCCACGAGATGCACAGAGTGGTCCAGCCTGGTGGCGTCCCTGTCCCGCTCTCTCCCACCTGCGACCTGTCACAGCCGAGGAGGCGTCCTCCCGACTCCCGCCGCGGGGCTTCCAGCACATTCCAAACACGTACCAGACACGAAGCTTTGGAATGCCGCTTATTCAAACAATTTGGAATGAAAAGAGAGTAGCTGGTACGTGGCTTTTCAAATATTAGATACTCAAAAAAACTTAAAACGAAGTAGGATCGTTAAGACCCTAAACTTAGGAAGAGCTTTTCTATGAATTAAACGACTGTGGCTAGACTTGGATCAAAGCACCGCGGGCGGGACAGCTCTGACGACCTGCGGAACGGCCTGACTGCACAGGTGCGCAGCGGAGGAAACCCGGCCTCGTTCTCTGGCCTCTTCCACCGGCGACCTACCGTCTGCAGCGAGCCTTCCAAGGGGACGGGGCGGTCACGTCACCCTCGCACCCCGCCCCACTCCAGGGGGCCTCGGCGGCGGCGCCCACACCTGCCGGACACCTGTACTCACTCGTGCCCTCCAGC
>NW_007858591.1:0-631 GCF_000696425.1 Galeopterus variegatus
CACACACTTATTCATTAATTCAATGGATTCAAATTAAGCACTTCCTGTATTCTAAGCACTACCCATGCCTAGAATAATAATGAAAACCAACCTGTGCCATGAAGGGCTTACAGCACAAAGAGATGAGAGAGATGCAAACGATAATTCTCAATGAAAAGGTGAGTGCTACAATGGACACACAAACACATAGTGTAGATAGAAAGGAGGCTTTGTGATTTATTAAGGCTGATGGTGAGTATAACAAGAAATAATTATTCATATGTACCTTTAAGTCAGGAAAAATGCAAAGTCCTTCTAAATTAAACATTTTGGGGGGTAAAGGCCTGTTGTGGGTGTCAGGTCAGGAAAAGCTTCAATGGAAATAGAATGGTGTTTAATTTTGTGAGTAGACATTGCTATAAATTGACAACACTTGTTAAATTAACCTGCTTCTGTGGATTCTAAGATAGACTATTTAGTCTAAAAGAAAAAAAAATTAAGTCTCAAGAAAATTAATTTTACTCTTTTCCTGGTTTTAATCAATTGCTGCCTTTATTATTGTCTAATTTCTTATTTTAGTTTGACACTTCTTTAAAATAGCCTAAGTTGCAAAGAATGTATCTTTCCTTTTTAATTAAAATTTCTCTATATG
>NW_007858592.1:0-631 GCF_000696425.1 Galeopterus variegatus
GCCAGCTTAACCCTTTCGCTTGCTGAACAAGCAATGACTCATGAGATGTAATCAGTATGCCCCTCTATGTTTCTTATTATGATCCCTTTAATTTTTTTTTAGGTAAGATGTTGTTTTTTGTACGACAGAATGAAAACACTGGCAGATTCCGTGACTTCTTTAATCTCCACTGTATAGGCTAGAATGCTCAGTCCTACATAAAAACTAACTTGATTTCAGATGAACCATTCACCTCTCTCCCAGCTTCTGGTGGGACAGAAGCTGCCTTGGTAAGAGCAATGGTCTTTCCCAGGATGCTGGTCCTGACCCTTTGCTTTCAGAGCACAAAGAAGAAAGTGGGGAAAGTGAGAACAGACAGTTCTTACTTGAATGTCACTGTCATGCTATGGTTTTGCACTTTCTGGGCTCAGCACATTTTCAAAGCTAACTCCCTTGCACTGATGTCCATGGATTCTTATGAGTCTCTCTGCTGGGACCTTCTAACCATAACATTGAGAAGCTCATTATTTTTTGGTGGCCAGTATCTCCTTTTGTCCCTCATTTTCCAGGGATCCACTGTAGACAAAATTTATTTTTTATTTTTTTCATTAAATTTTTATTTTGTCAATATACACTGTATATGATTATTATG
>NW_007858593.1:0-631 GCF_000696425.1 Galeopterus variegatus
TCTAAGATGTAGCTCCTCCGTGGTACTAATAGGAAGCCTGGGGTGTTCGCTAGAGCCTCTCTTACTTAGTGGGCCATTACCTGAAATTTTTGTCTCTCCAAACTCATAAGACTGCCAAAAGTTCCGCTTTATTTCCTTGCTTCTTAGTTTGAACCCATGCTGCATATGAATCAGCAATTGTCTGAGGAGAAAAGTGGAAAAAAATGTTGGTCCATCTCAATTTGGCTTTTCTTTCTCTGGGATGTTAGACTTTCAAGTCTTAGCTTCCTTGGTAGCCCTGACAACTGTGTTTTGTCTCTCCAGTTACTACGAGACTGCTGAAAGCTCAATTCAGGTTCCCAGCCTACTAGTTGCTATTATCTGCTTTTGGACCATAACACTTTCAAATGAGCAAACCTCTCATGAGTAGCAGCATTACAGAATACCAGGCTCACCTCTGTGTCCTTCCTTCTCTCTGGCATCACAGCCCCTAAGTCCAATGCTTTCAAAAGATTTGTTTTGTATTCTTTTTGACAAAAAAAAAAAAAAAAATTATTCTAATTGTTCTCAGTGGTCTGGAACATACTATTCTGATGCCCTTGCCTGAGCTTAAAAAAATTAAAAAATGACTGCCAAAATGAAAAAAAAAAAA
>NW_007858594.1:0-631 GCF_000696425.1 Galeopterus variegatus
ATCAAGAAAGAGGTGATCCCTCAATTCTACAAGTTGGTCTTGTTTACATTGGCCATTGTATACAGTCAACTTGTGTCAGTGACACACAAATTGTGGTGGCTATACATGTCGCTGTTCATACGGTATCACGTACAACCAACATGCATCCAATGCATTTCTGCATAACTCTTGAGAAGCAGGGGCCAGGAAATTCTGATTTGACTGCTCATAGGACCACGTGAATGGACCACAGAACACATGGATTGAATTGTTCATCATGTTTGCAGAAGGCTCTCAAGTAACCATCAGTATGAGTAAGTGGCAAAACAAATCCTTTTATCTAAAATACTCTTATCTTTGCTCACAGAAGTCATAATGGTACACACTGTTCTCACATGTATATCATAAAACCAATCACTTCTTGTCTCTTCAAAACGCTTTCCATTTTCACAGAGTCTTGATCTTGTTTCTTGGAAAGGCTCTATAAAATGTTCACAACTGTATCTTCAAGTACCAACCTCTTCTCTTTTTTAAAAGAATGTTTCCAATAGCATAATGCAGGCTTTATGAATTTTTAAACTGATAATCTTTGTAACTTTTTTTCTCACTGAAATGGAAAATGGGTTTCTCAGGAAGCATTTCTGAGCTTTAA
>NW_007858595.1:0-631 GCF_000696425.1 Galeopterus variegatus
AGTCTTTCCCAATAAAACCAATCCCATTGTGGGTCCGGCCCGGTGGCACACTGGAGAGTGCACCGTCTGGGAGTGTGGCGGTGCTCCCGCCAAGGGTTCGGATCCCACGTGGAGACCAGTTCCCGCTCACTGGTTGAGCGCGGTGCGGGCCCAACACCGAGGGTTGCGATCCCATTGCCGGTCCCCGGTGTGGGCGCGACGCCCAGGGTTGCGATCCCGTTACTGGTCAGTAAAAAAGACAAAAAGGAAAAAAAAAAACCAATCCCATTGTGATGTCTACATAATCACTTTGATGCTTTGTTCACCAGAAAAACTGTCCAGGGGCTGGCTGGTTAGCTCAGCTGCTTAGAGTGCAGTGTTGTAACACTGAGGTCAAGGGTTCAGATCCCTGTACTGCTCAGCAGCCAAAAAAAAAGACAACAAAAAAACACCTAAAAAAAAGGAAAAGAAAAACTGTCCAAACCATACTTCTTTTTCTGCTCTTAAAGTATTTATTTCCACTTCTCACATTCAATTTATCAAGGAGTGGTTCGGTTTCAACCATCCTCAGTTCAGCCCAGCACACTGTGGTTTCCAAACCCGGCTTTTCTTTCCAAGGAATGACAATGATCCAAAAATCTCATAATTGAAT
>NW_007858596.1:0-631 GCF_000696425.1 Galeopterus variegatus
TGATCCGATTCCGTAAGGTTTCAGTGCACTCTCCCCTTTTAGAAAAGAGAAGGAAATAAAGTAATTTAAAAGATTATAGGTTTACTTATAGCAGGAATGACATTTCTCATATACTCTAGGGTCTGTCAGGTTTTAACTTTTGGTTCATTCTCATTATTCTTTGATAATTTCAACAATTATCTAAAATAATTATCATTAACTGTGTGCCTATGTGAGCCAGGCACTAAGCTAGGTACTCTACCCATACCACCTTCTTTAATCCTTGTAACAACCTAGGGTATATTATCCCATTTTGCGCATAAGAAAACTGATGCTACATAGATATAATACTAGTCCACCTAGCTTGCAGGCCACAGAACTGAGAAAAGAATTAGGTTTTTTACCTTCCTAATTCAGCAAACTTCCCCTCAGACCATGGTGACTTGAGGCAATGCCCACAAAGCTAAGCAAGACAGAACTGAACATGTACTGTCTCAAGCAGGGGGCAGTGAGCTAAGAAAAAAATTTTTTTTTCCCACTTTCAAGGGGCTATGCATCAGGAATTTCACATTTCCTTAGTCATGAAGTTGTCACAAGCCTGGAGTAAACAGAAAAAGGGAGCAGCATTAGGTTGCTTCCCAGGGGATAATAA
>NW_007858597.1:0-631 GCF_000696425.1 Galeopterus variegatus
GCTGGGTGTTCCTGATCTTACAGGGCATGAGAAAACTACATTTGGCTCATTCTGCAAACACGTAGATACACAAAGCATTCTGAAGGCCTGGCGCTGGCTTTTGAGCATGCTCCGGTTCCTCTTTAATAAGGAAGTGGCGAAAACACATCACCAGCTGGCTAAGGGAGTCAGTCTGCTCCAGATGGGCTCCTTTAGTGATTGTGCATATTTTCCTTGTCCTGCATGTTCTTGTCTATCCTTGGATACTTCTACCTTGCTTCAGGAACCTAGTCTCTAAATCTCTATTTTGCTTAAAGTACAGTTATCAATCTCTCTCTCTCTGTCCCCCCATCTGTTTTCCTCCTCAGATCCCTCCCTTTTCACATAATTTCTTGTTTCTGCTTTTTTCTGTGTTCATACTCTTTTTTCTCTAGGTGTCAACTGCCATTCTCTGCTTTTCCCCAGTCATGTCCTTTTTTCAAAAGACTGCCCCAACCCAAAAATGAAATTAAGAAATCAATTCCATTCACAATAGCATCAAAAAGAATCAAAGGGACACGTTTAACCAAGAAAGTATGAGACTAGTAGATGGAAAACTACAAAACGGTGTGGAAGGACAGTAAAGAAGACCTTAAAAAATGGAATGATTCAT
>NW_007858598.1:0-631 GCF_000696425.1 Galeopterus variegatus
GGCAAGATGGTGACAATACTTGCAGGACCTCCCAATGAGAGATGAAGCCTCTCTTCCCCTAATGAATGTGGACTGGCCCCGTGACTAGCTTTTGTCAATGGGACAGCAACAAATAGAAGCTTGAAACACATTTGCACATTAAAGATCTTTCTCACTGACCTAAAACAACACCATGTATATAAACAATCAGGCTGGCCTGCTGGAGGATGAAAACCCATGTGGGGAGAGGCTTCAGTTGATTCAGCTGTGCCAGCCAAGACCCTGAAGGAGCTTAGCCAAGAACAGCCATCCAGAACATGCCAGAAGGACTGCCAGGCTGAACATAGCCCAGATTGCTGACCTACTGAATTTTGAACTAAATAAATGGTTGTTGCCTGAGTACCCTATACTGTGGGATGTCTTGTTACACAGCAAATGCTAACTGAAATTGTAAGTGAAAAAAAGAGAAGTCTATGAAATGAATACTTGTAATATATATATTTTTTGTCCTTTTTGAGACCAGCCGCTGCGCGCTCAGCCAGTGGGAGCGCTGCTGCGTTCTCCCAGCGCCGCACTCTCCCAAGTGCGCCATGGGCTCGGCCCAATACTTGAAATATTTTAAAAGAGGTGTATACTACGTATGGAGCCTTCA
>NW_007858599.1:0-631 GCF_000696425.1 Galeopterus variegatus
TCAAAAGCAGAGATGTGGTGACACTTTCCATTTGGTAATATTTGTTTTACCAAATTTCTAAGGGAATAAATTTACCAAATAAAATCCAAAACCATTAGTTTAAACATGTTAATTTATTGATGCAGAATATAAGGTTTTAATGTTTCTACTCAAGTATGAGTCAATATGAACTTAGCTGTAGCAACAAAATGGTGTTTTCAGTATATTTCAACATTTATTAAGCACCACTAGAGGGCAGGATTATTTCTCAATTTTAGCTAAATTTGTTCCCTTAATTATGAGATTAGCAAAATAATAGCATCATACTTATATTTTTAGCATTTTTTGAAAGGCAATTTCTAAAAAATGGTATTTTCAGATTAATTTTATTCTAATGACTTGTTAACATGTACCTTTAAAAAAAAAACTCAAATTCCATCCTACTTCATAAATTATCTTACATGTTTAAACAATATAGTTTGTGGGAAGATGCTATTTGAAGTTTAAGTTATTCCTGGTTTATTTAAGTATGGAAAAGCTTTTTAGTCAATAAGGACAAAAGAGAATACGTAGTGGAATTATAACATATTATATTGGGTTGTTTTTTGTTGTTGTTGTTGTTGTTGTTGTTTTGTCTTTTTTTTTTTTTTTT
>NW_007858600.1:0-631 GCF_000696425.1 Galeopterus variegatus
TAATTATCCCATTATCCTTCCAATGGTTCTCTTCCAACTCAATCTAGTTGAATCCAACCCAATTCAAACCAACAACTTAGTTCTTGTTTTTTGCACTCTGATAACTGACCACTTTTAGTTTAAAAGTTATATACCTATTGCAATTTGACAATCACCAATTTTTCCACTACTCTAATAAAAAAACAATATTTCCATTAATCTAATAAAAAAGATCTACAAAACCCTACAGCTACCAACATACTTAATGCTGAAAGATTACTTTCTGCCTAAGATCTAAAATAAGGTAAGGATGTCCTCTCTCACCGCTGGTATTCAACATCATTTGGACATGCAAGTAAGACAGATTTGAGATAAGGCAAGGAAAGGAAATAAAAGGCACACAGATTAGAAAAAAAGAAGTATAACTGCATTCTGTTTGCAGAAGACATAATTGTCTGTATTGACATCACAAAGAATATAAAAAAATGTTCCTAAAATTTAAATATATGCAATTCATTTTATGTGAATAATACCTCAATAAAACTTTTTAAGAAATACAAATTAGTGAAACATATTAACTTGCTATATAGCGTATGTGACAATGACTTCTTAAATATTAAAAAATGTCACCTAAAACAATTATTCTTATTTT
>NW_007858601.1:0-631 GCF_000696425.1 Galeopterus variegatus
GACCAGAAAAGCTGTGGAAACTTCCTGAGATGTCATACAGGGTCAGTGAGGATTACTGTACACATGTGTTAAATGTAGGGTGACCATCATCTACACCAGGACGCGTTTTCAGAGTGAGAGAGAACACTATGAAAATTATACTTGGGAAACAGGTGTAAACTGAGAACATATGGCCACCTCACTTAGAAGGTGTGGTGGGAAAATAATACTCTTTTCTGATTGTATTCTACTGAGTCCAATTGATCACAATCAATCTCCTATACTTAGAAATTCTGTTTTGATTGATTTACATGTAAAAAATATAAACAAGCCTTTGTTCTGAATGCTAATTTGTCATCTTCAGTATATCTACTGTCCCTGAAAGAGTGTATTCTGTAACTATTAAAGCTAGATCTCTCTCTTTTTGTGTGTGTACAAACCTGAAGATTTGAGGATCTTTCTGGAAAGCTAAGGACAAAACTCTGGACCTCTGGATAGCTCATTTCTAGAAGTATCTATCCTAGAATAAAACAAACTAAAGGAGGTTTCTGAGTCTTAGATCTCAGGGAGTGACCGAGAGGAAAACCCAGGGATCCTGGCCATCACCAGAGCACAATGGTACAAGGACAGTGTGGGTTCCTCCCTGCTGAGA
>NW_007858602.1:0-631 GCF_000696425.1 Galeopterus variegatus
TGAGAAAGGAGGCTTGGAGTTTCCAACAATTGGGGATTTGTCTATTTTTTTCTTTTAGATCTATCAGTTTCTCTTCATGTATTTTGAAACTCTGTTGTGAGGTATGCACACTTTAGGATTTTCATGTCTTCTAGAGGAATTTACCCTTTTATTTTTATGCACTGCCCTTCATTTATCCCTAATAGTACTTTTTGATCTACAGTCTACTTTATTTGACAATAATTAGCATCTACATCTTTCTTTTGATTATAGTTGGTATGCTATATTTTGTGCATTCTTTCACTCTTCACCCATTTGATATCTTCTATATTAAAAGTGAATTTCTTACAGATAGCATATAGATGGGTCTTGCAAAATCTCTGTTTTTCAGTTAGTATGTTTAGACTATTAACATTTAATGTAATTATTGATATGTTTATACTGCCTTGTTGCATGTTTTCTATTTGTTCTACTTGACCTTTCTTTTTACCTCTTTTTCTACCTTATTTTGTTTCATTGAGCATCTTTATTATTCTATTTTTCCATTACTAATGTATGATTTATATCTCTAAAAATGTCTAGAAGATGTTATAGAGCTCACAATTTACATGTTCAATTAATTTAATCAGAGTCTACTTTTAAATAATATTGC
>NW_007858603.1:0-631 GCF_000696425.1 Galeopterus variegatus
ATTGATGGTGGTAGGGTAGTGGTATCAAATTAAAGGTGGGGGGTGATATGTGATTTTATAACATAAACTACAGAAAAAACTCAACAAAATCTTATTGAGTGGTATAAATACGAATCAGAATCTCCTGGGGCTTTATGTTTATAAAGGAAGCTTGGGTTAAAAAGAGATTGAGAGCTATGGCTTCAAGCCTTCTAATTCAACCATATGGGATAGACCCAATTGCATGTCTAAACGTTCCCTCCATGTGTTTGCAATGAAGATTTATACAGAACTGATTTTGCATTTATCTGCAAAAATGTATTTTTTATTTAATCATTGGTATGAATACTAATCTATTATAAATAAATGCAGAAAATGCAAAACTAATTTTAAGCAAAGCTAAGAGAATAAATATAAATTTTTGATCCAAATTGGGATTTCCTCTTTGCATTTCAAAATTCCATTTTTTCCTTTTAACTAACTAAATGGGAGGACAAAATGTGAGAATGAATGTCACTTTTTTTCCTACTACCTCCCTGGTGGTTGATACCCTTCATCCATGTATTTACTGCAGATTATGTTTTTAAGCTTCCCTGTGTTGTTTAACCAGGATTTTATGTCTGTCATCACAGCTTCTAGCCTGAGTTCTAGC
>NW_007858604.1:0-631 GCF_000696425.1 Galeopterus variegatus
TCATTATACCCATCTTACAGAAAAGAAGAGAGATTACAAATGTGCCCCAAGTCACCACGCACGGACTCCGACGCAGGCAGCCTGAGCCCACAGCCCTCCCTCCTGTGTCCGTGTGGTCAGAGCTAGAACTACTGGCCTTCTGATGATTCTCAGACTATGTTTATTTTAATATTAGTGTATGCAGATTTTTATTTTAACAACTCCTCATTTGCAACACTCTTTTACCCAACTATGACAAATGAAAGATAAAAAAAGTACCAAGTTGAACCACCTAATACTGTACTTTAAACTGTCTTGTCACAAAGTATTAAATAAGATAAATTTGGTGGTTTCTCTGAAGCCCTTACTCCTCATTTACCCATCTCACCATCCGTCATACCTTGCCCAATTCATTTGACTGGCATTGCAATTGGGACTTGGAACGAAGTGAGTAATTCAAGTCAAAATTCTCATGCTTTGACAGAAATGTGTGTGGAGATATGTGTAGACCACCAGCTTATGGACATTGACTTCGGTTGATTCTGTGATTATCAGAAGAGTTAGCTACAGTGACCCTATTTTTTTTTTTTTTGTCTTTTGTCTTTTTCCATGTCCGGCAACGGATCGCAGCCCTCAGTGTTGCCCCCGTACC
>NW_007858605.1:0-631 GCF_000696425.1 Galeopterus variegatus
ACTCTGCCTGAGAATTAAATTAATATAGAGAAAGGGAGGCTGAAAGATGGACAGAGAGATATCACCGACAAACTTGTTTCTAGTTATGCCTAAAGCCAGAAAACTTACCTGGAGTTTTTGGTGGCATGAGCCAATAAATGTCCTTTTTGTTTTAATCCAGTTTTATTTAGGTTTCTAAATAATGACTAAATAATATATCCCTGAAAATGCCATACTCAGTCCTCCATTCATAGCTGTGCTCCTACTGCCACAGCTACATGGAATAGAGCTTTCTTCCTTTCTGCATGGATCAGTACTATCTGCCATTCAATCCCTGATCAAGGCCCACCTCCTCTGAGAACTCTCCTCTGTCAGCCCAGCAGATACTGCTGAGGGCCCACTTTTTGCTTCATAAATAGCTGGCCATCTTCTCACTGTGTCCTCACGTGGATGAAGGGGTGAGCAAATTCTCTGGGGTCTCTTTTATAAAAACCACTAATCACATTCATAAGGGCTCCACCCTATATACCTAATCACCAACCAAACACCCCACGTCCAAATACCCTCACATTGGGGATTAGGTTTCAACACACAAATTTGGAGGGGACACAAACATTCAGTCTGTAGCAATACATGCACACACACACACACA
>NW_007858606.1:0-631 GCF_000696425.1 Galeopterus variegatus
AATTAAAACTGCAATAAAGAATCATCTAGAGGAGCAATATGAATTCGGTAATAGTAGAATACAAGTTTTACTACTTAGGCAATTTTTTTAATGCCAAGTGGCACAAACTAAGACTTCGATATATTTGTAAGTATTACTTTTACTTATTTATTTTTATTTTTTTTAAATTTTATTTATTATTAGCATATTCATTATTACAAATTGCAATATTTCTTTATGCCCTGAGGGGCCACTTTGGTACAATTTGTTTGGAGTCCTCGGTGTCTATAGCTAGTGCAAATGTATTGAGAATGAGAAGGACAATATTCCTGTGACTCTGTTATTTGTGAATTTATCTCCAATGCCTAATTTATTGTTTGATTTATATTAAGGGAATAATAAATATTAATAAACTAAGGAAGAGTGGGATTTTATGCAGTGAGATTCAGATACTGAATTTCATGTCATTATATTAGATGTTATCAAGTTTTAGACAGGTATAATTATACATTTTTTGTATAATCCAGCATATGTCCTATTACTTCTGATTTGCTTCTGTGTATCATGCAGTGATCTTACTTACACATTGTGTATGCTGGAATTGCAGTTTCTTTATTTAAGAAAGTTAATAACAGAAAACCTTCAGTCATTT
>NW_007858607.1:0-631 GCF_000696425.1 Galeopterus variegatus
TTTCTACAATCAGGAAAAATACTTTTTTAAGGAAGGAAACCCCTATTTTAAAAAAAAGTTTGTACTTGGCTAATTATTTTTTAAAACATTCTTAGTTGAATTGCCTTGCCAGTTGGATTGAGGTAATACTGTTATTTTCTATTAAATAACATATATTAGTTGTGAATTGCTCGCCACTTTAGTAGATAGTTCTAAAACCTCTCTCCCACACTGACTGTTTTTCTTTCTCTCTCTGCATCCCCTTTTCATTCCTCCTCATCTTCTAATTCCTATAAAACTCTAGCTCAGATTATGACAATGAAAGCATCAATAACAATTCCACCATTATAAGTTTTCAGATGTTCTCTGGGATATGTCCTTGTATTTGTTTGATCATTTCTTCCTTCCCTTTTTTACTTTCTGGAACTTCTGTTCATCACAAATTGGACCTCCTGGATTGCTGTCTAGTTTTTAAAATACATGTTTTTGTGATAAAATAACTTACCTTACTTTGGTCATGTCTATTATCTTTTCCTAATCTCGCTGTTTATCAAGGGCAGGATATATCTTTCTCTCTCGCCCACATGCTCTCTCTCTCTCCTTTTAGCTGATTTTTGCATAGTACCTAACACTGCGTCTTAAACATGAGGAT
>NW_007858608.1:0-631 GCF_000696425.1 Galeopterus variegatus
AAGTACCCTTATATAAGATCATGAGGTTTGCAAACAGGGACAATTTAATTTCTCCCTTTACAATTTGGATGCTTTTATTTATTTATTTATTTATTTATTTTATCTTGCCTAATTGCTCTGCTTTTATTTATTTATTTTTTATCTTGTCTAATTGCTCTGAAGGTCAATTGTTTTTGACCTTCATTCTTTTAATGTGATGTATCACATTCATAGATTTGCATATGTTGAGCTATTTTTGCATCATGGGACAAATCCCCCTTGATCATGTTGAGTGATCCTTTTAATGTGCTGTTGACTTTGGTTTGCTAGTATTTTGTTGAGGATTTTTGCATCTGTGTTCAAAAGGGATACTGGCCTGAAAAAAATTTTTTTTCCCTGAAGTGTTCTTGTCTGATTTTGGTATCAACGTAATGCTGGCCTTGTTGAAACTAAAATTATTTTTACTACAACCTCACACTTGATTAACAGTTTGGCTTGTTATAGGATTCTAACCTTAAATTGTTTTCCCTCAAATTTTTGAATGCATTGCTTCCTTGTCTTTCTTTTTCCAGATTATAATAATGTACTTCCAGTAAGTCCAGTCTTTTTTTATTAGCATATTCATTGTTATAAATCATACTTATTTTTTATG
>NW_007858609.1:0-631 GCF_000696425.1 Galeopterus variegatus
CAGCAACACTTTAAGAAGCAATTTAGGGAGCCTAACTGCTTTATTTACTGTAAAGATATTATGGGAAATGCTGTTCATTACATAATAGTGTTCTCTGAGGATCCATATCTTCTACAAAAAAAGATCCAAGATATCCTTCTTTATAGAGAGTATAGTATAACCACACATATGTGATCGCTACACATGTATGATTAACAGGATAGGCGCATGATCTAGACCAGAGTTTCACTCTTGGCTCTGCCACTTACTAGCAACATAACCTTGGATAATTTACTCAATTATCCAGGAGTAAGCTTCAACATACTCCTCTGAACAATAAAGAGAAAGAACAGTACCTTCCTCACAGAGCTGTCATAGCATTCAAAGACACACTTTATACACACATATACACTGCATATAAAATGCTTATTACTGTCTGATCCATAAAAAAAAATTTAATAAAAGCTATCTGCTGTCAACAAAACTTATTTGCTGCTTTTGCTTCTACCAGTATTTCTATTATTGCCTCAATTTCAGAAGTATTTGTTTCATAAGCCATTCTAAACTTAATATAAAGAAATCCAGGGTTTTGCTCTCCTTATTTTGCTTTTGTAACAATTCTTCACCTACTTTTTAATTTAAAATTTCTTTC
>NW_007858610.1:0-631 GCF_000696425.1 Galeopterus variegatus
GGAGGGGGGGGGGGGGGGGGGACCTGTTGCATCTTGTATTAAATACCTACTATCTACCAGGAGCTTTATGTATAAAATGTGGGTAGGTGTCTGTTGAGTAAAAACTAAGATTTAGGTAGACCAGATGTTAATATTCCTTATTTCCTGAAACTCTCCACCACCTCCTCAGAGCACCCTGGGTGATGCGGGGAATTCATACACTAATCAAGTCACATACTAGATCAGAAACAGGTAACCAGTCACAATTTCTGATTTTTCTTTGGAACAGAAGTTCATTGAAAAAAGCAATTCAAAACTTTTAATAATTGGAGTTTTGGAGTAGGGGTGATGGAAACCAGACAGTGGGGAAAGACAACAGTCCTGCTAAATGACAGCAAAAATTTTAATCATGTCTCTATGTGATCTCTGGCAGACTGGGCTAGACTCTGCACCTTGACCTTTGTATCCAGAGAAATCCAGAGAGAACCCGGTGTGAGACTATATTTGAATCTATACCCATTGAGTCAATTCTATCCACTGGGAAGGAGAGGTCCAGGCCATGAGGCAAACCAACTGACTGTGTCACCAAGGTCCTCCTCTGCAAGTATTCTGGATTCTCACCACTGAGAACTGACCAGGAAGAGGGTCGCAT
>NW_007858611.1:0-631 GCF_000696425.1 Galeopterus variegatus
TAGAGGCAAGTGGGTTTGAGGGCGATGTTGACACACAGGTAAGTAATAGTAGTCTTTAGAAACAATTAGGCAGGTGAGGAATTGGTTTGTGAGATGAGGTAAAAGAACTGACTTTCTTTGTCTGAATATGAGTAAAGGCAGGATATGACAAACTCCTCAGGTTTTTGAATGATGCATGCACTCAGGAGGGTAGGGAAACTCATGACCTCTGAAGTTTAAGATGCATCCAGGGGCAATGTGAATAGAAACCTAGGTTTTATGTCAAGGGGGAACTGTGTGCACTGGATAGGACAAGGGATTTTTTGGAGAGTAGTTCCTTCTAAAAGCTTCTCCACTGGGCTTAGTGTGCTGTAAAAAGTGAGTATATGTTGCTCTCTATTGGTGAGGATAGAGGGACCAAATGACAGAGAGAGGTTGAAAAGGTTCCTTTCTCCCCTCACTCCCCTAACAAAGGTTAGTATGGTGAATGGGCAGCACTCTATTGCCAGGGCAGAAGCTCCAGGAGCAGGGAATTTGGGGCCTTGAGGGAATTCTCTCTCCTTTTCAGGTTGCTAGAGGAAACCCATAGACTTATGGATTTTTTCAGGGAGACATTTGGCTGTATAACATATTTCTCCTGTATTTGCTTTCC
>NW_007858612.1:0-631 GCF_000696425.1 Galeopterus variegatus
AGGATATGAACCTCTGATTTTATTTTCTTATAATGTCCTCATCAATTTAATGTAAAGTTTAAAAAGTTCTATTACATTTGGGAGAGTGTTCTTCTATTCTGTGGAAGAGTTTGAACAAGATTGGTGTTATTTCTTTCTCATTATATGGAAAAGTTCAGGAATTCTGACACTAAGACATGGAATTCATTTGTAAAAAGGATTTTTTCTTATAGACACAACTGATTTAATAATTCAAAGTCTATTGAGATTTCCCACTTTTAAAATTTTTTGTCATTCCATATACTTAAAAATTTGTTAACATAAAATTTATATGAATATAAATTTGTAGTATTATGTGTTTGTCTACAGGATTGGTAGTAGTGATTCAGTCTACGTTTCCGGTACTGGTAACAGGTTTCCATTATTTTTCTCCATAATTCGTGCAAAGGATCTGTCAATTTTGTATTCAGTTCAATAAAAACTTTGGGATTCGTCAATCTTCTCTTTGCAATCATTAAAATTTTATTCACTGATCTTAATTTTATTGCGTCATGTCTTCAAGGACTTTTACAGTAAATTACTCATTTTTCGATTTCTTGAGGTGAGCTGTCATATCTTAAATTTTCAGTATTTCCACATGTACAATTAATGC
>NW_007858613.1:0-631 GCF_000696425.1 Galeopterus variegatus
ATTCTCTCTATTGCCTGTGTCCCAGTCCTTTTAATAGTGTCCTCCCAGCCACCTTAAAATGCATGCCTTGCTAATCACTAACCTTAGAGATTTGTGATTCCACCATCTGCATCTCTGAGCCACCCAGCTGGCTGGCATCAAATCATAAAACAGATCCATGTAATCCAGCCCTAGCCAGGTTCTTTCTGTGCTTGATCATCCTTTTACTCTTTTCCAATGGACCTGCAGTTCAGAGGTTTCATGACTAAAACAGAAGGTGGGGTTTTGTTTTCACATTACACACATGACAGGGAAGTGGAGTGGAGGAGGTGGAATCTGGCCCCTGGAGTCTCATCTAATCCTTAAGGAGAAAGGCACTTCAAGAGGAGCTGAAAAGACTTCCTTGACAGGGAATTTTCTGAGGCATGGGGGCCCACATAGCACTGCTTTGGGACCTATGTGACAAAGTGACCAAGTGTGTGGCAGACACTAAAGTACACCAGGATCCAGCTCTCATGACCAAGCATTCAGTTGCCCCTGCTAGCCCCTCCAGAATCCTCTTCTCTGGCACATCTCCAGAGAGTCTGCACATTCCAGAGGGTGCAGCTCTAGGCCAGTGGAGGCTGCATGAGCCTGGACTGCAGAGTTGCCA
>NW_007858614.1:0-631 GCF_000696425.1 Galeopterus variegatus
CCTTGATTGGATAAATGGTGTGGCAGAGGGATGGTGGGTGGGAAGGGTGAGGAAGAAAGTGGGAGAAGAGATGCTGGATGTCACTGAAAACGATTTGCCACCAGATAAAAGGGACTCAGTTTTTATTTCGTTTTGTTTGGTTTGTTTTTTTTAGTAAGTAAGCAATGTGTTATTTGGACAAAAAGTGAGTTCATTTGATACAGTTGCTCTCAGACACTTGTCCTCTTCTTCTGACAATGCCTATGATCATTTAATAGCCATTCTTGCTTGACAGTCCTGGGAGAGTGTTTAGAATGGCCTCTTTATGCAGATATTTACGAAAATACTTACTAGTGCCTATCCTGAGTATCTTAGAATGCCTAGTTGAGAGCATGTAGTGGTGTGGTTGCCTGTGGCAGCTCCTGGTCCAGCTCTCGTGTGTGTGTGCGTGCGTGCATGTGCATGTGTGCGTGTGCGTGTGCTGGGGGTGGGGAGGTTGCTTACTAGGGAGTTAAACTGTCTAGGTTCTAATCCTGGTTCTATGACTAACAAGACAAATTCTTTAACCCTTCCTAGCCTCAGTTTCCTCAGCTGCAAATGAGAATAGTGCTTATCACATGGGCTTGTTATGAGGATGAATGATATAGTCCAT
>NW_007858615.1:0-631 GCF_000696425.1 Galeopterus variegatus
ACCTTGCCTGCTCCCACCTAATTTAGTTAGGACACTGGAGTGCGACAGCCTGAACAAATCCCGATCAGGTGAGGACCCTAAACTTTCTGCTCTAAACACATACACAACTTTAAACTCTCTTTGGTGTCCAGGGTCTGTGGCCTTTGGTAGTGTCTGCAGGAGACAACTGCGTGTTTGCCTCTATGTTTTGTAGGGCACATAGATCCCCTGTAGCCGGGCCCTGGGCCTGCTGGCAAATTAGGAGACAAAAGCGAAGGGATAAAACTCTAGGCAGGATTTTTCCACCTTGGCACTGTCTGCATTGGCACTTAGGCCAGGTTGTTCTTTGCTGTGGGGGCTGCGCCGTGCATTTTCGGCAGAATCCCCGGCCTTTGCCCACCACATGCCAGCAGCCCTCCCTCCTCACCAGCCCCAGCCATGACGGTTGACGTGTCTCCACCGTTGCCACATGTCTCCTGTGCTCTGGGGAGGAGGGCACCACACTAAGGTGTCCACAGCAAACGTGTCTGTCTCATCATCCGTCACTTTTACATGCCTGGGCAAAGCCACTTTGCTTCAGCTAATGATATATCTTGAAATCTGAAGGGAACTTAGAGTTTCTTTTCTGTGAAGGTTGAGGAGATGAAGGCCC
>NW_007858616.1:0-631 GCF_000696425.1 Galeopterus variegatus
TATCTGAATAACAATACCAGGTAAAGACATTACAAGAAAGAAAAAGATCAATGTTTCTCATTAACATGGATACAAAATTCCTCAACAAAATATTACAAATAAAATCCAACAATGTATAAAAATAATGGTACAACAAAGTTAGATTTATTGTATGTAGAACTGTGTCAATATTCAAAAATTAATTAATTCACATCAACAGGCTAAGAAAATTCATATGATCAGATCAACTCATGCAGAAGAAGCTTTTGACAAAAATTTAGCACTCATACCTGATAAAACTCTTAACAAAAAAGGAGTTGAATTTCCTTAACCTAATATAGAATATTTACAAAAAAAACCTTAGAATTAAAAACATTCGTAGTAGAGAGAATCTGGGCATTTTCCTCATGATTGGGAACAGGGAAAAATATCTTGTTTATGCAGTTTTGTTCAAAATCCATACTGAAAGTCTAGCTACTGAAATAAGACAAGAGAAGGAGATAAAACGTATAGAGGCTGAAAAAAAAAAGGAATAAAATTCTCTTCCTGCATAGAAATATTTCCTATGTGAAAAATCCAGAGATCAACAAAAAAAGTGGAACTAATATTCAAAAACAGCCAGGTCACAGGATCCAAGATCAATATACAGAAA
>NW_007858617.1:0-631 GCF_000696425.1 Galeopterus variegatus
ATTCGGCATCTGAATCTGCCTATTCAACAGCATGTACTTGCTTAAGAATAGATTTTTTTTTCACTTTAGAAATAAAAATGCATGCCTGCATTTCACTGACTTAAAAACTCAGAAACTAAACAATTAGTGTTTTCCCTAAGCTCTACACACATGTGAAAATTTGCAAAATACAGTCTCTTGCATATTTTGTTTTCTCCCATTTACGCTCAGCATTACTATTTCATTTTATCATTCTCCCTCTACTTGTTCCAGACAAAACAAAGAGAGTTATCCCTAACCCATAGCACACTTGGACTCCTGTTGTCCAAACAATACTACATATCACTTCCTTCTCACCACTTGGCAAGGAGAGTGAAAAGAAGTATTGAAATGGTAGAAGCTGGTGAATGATGTTCAAAAACAAGTACACCATAGCCGACTCAAATAAAATATAAACATGCATACATAAATTTGTGTTTAAAAATATATGTATACACAACACATTTTAACAAAAATAAATGTGATTTATTTATTTTTATTTATTTAAAAATAAATGTGTAATTATTCAATTCACTGAAATTATCAATTTATATGCTTAACTTTCTAAAACAGGTAGAAGGCAGCATTTTATTGGATGGAATAATAATCATGC
>NW_007858618.1:0-631 GCF_000696425.1 Galeopterus variegatus
ATTATGAACCAGGTGGTATTCTAAATGTTCTACATGTATTAATTCATTTATGACCACCCATGAAGGAGATTCCTATTATTGTCCCCATTATACACTTGAGGAAACTGAGGCACAGAGAGGTTAAATAGTTGGTTTAAAACAGGCAAGCCAGCAGAAATTCCAGTACAGCATCTCCATAAATGTAGCCTCATCTCCTACTATAAAGACCTCAATGGATCACACTGAAACCTGGAGCTTCTTGATTTAGAAAACAATTTCTACCCACCCTATCCCCCAAAAACAAATGCAGGAAGGAACTACCTTGATGGCCTTTTATATCTTCATGTCAGCCCCCATTTCCCCATTCATTTGAAAACAAATGTGCATGTGCCTGCCCAGATCAGTCTCTCTGCAAAGCAATACAGTGGGCATCTTGCCTTGCACAGGCTGAACCTCAAATGCCGTTATCTCACATTTCCTTAAGTTCTTTTTATGCTGTAGAATGGATCCACTTTATACAAAGTTTAAGGTATTTTTAGATATGGGAGTATTAATTATTTCCCCAGTAGAAAAGAAATTAATTTTGGATCACCAGTCTGGGAACAATACATGAAAAGTGTGTATTAGTATAGATTATTGTTTCCTAGAGCTG
>NW_007858619.1:0-631 GCF_000696425.1 Galeopterus variegatus
GACCGGGGTCTCTTCCCGCTCGGTTTTGTCGGCCTCTGGCTCAGGGAGGCCCGACAGCCAACAGCCACCCAAAGCTGGAAGAGGCAAAGAATGAATTCTCCTCTAGAGCCTACAGAGGAACTGCAACCCTCCTGACACCTTGATTTCAGACTTGTAGCTTCCAAAACTGTGAGAGTGTACATTCCTGTTGTTTTAAGCCACCCATTTGTGGTAATTTGACAGCAGCCACAGGAAACTAATACATAAATTAAGGGGACCAAAAAATCTTTAAGGAACTGGAAGAGTTGAATAACACAATTACCAAGCTTAATCTAATAAATATGTGTAGAACATTGCCTCAACAAATGCAGAATACACATTCCTTTCAAGAATATGTGAAACATTTACGTAAAATGAACATATTGTGTCATAAAGCAAGTCTCCCTACATACCTAAGAATTGGCATTATAGCAACCACATTCTCTGACCACTATATAGTTAAGTTAGAAATCAGTAACCAAAAGGGAACTAGTAAGCCCCCATATTTCTACTATTCCAGTCAACTCATGAATCAGGAAATCATAATGGAAATTAGAAAACATTTAGAACTGAAGGGACTGGTACTATCATAGCAATACAACGTCCATCCTAA
>NW_007858620.1:0-631 GCF_000696425.1 Galeopterus variegatus
TACCATTGGATCAGGTAGGGAAAAATTGGGGACAAGCAAGTTTGGGAAAGACATAAAGAGTGCCATATGACACAGTAAGATTGAGATGCCTGTGAGAGATACTGTTGCTCCTTTTCTTTTGAGGTGTATTTGACTGGCATGTTCTGAATTCCCATGAGGCCTGTTTACATAGCTCTGATTCTTGTTCCTGCCTGTCTCTATATATAGCCATCACTTTCACGAATTCAAATATGTCAGATCTCCATTTCTTATAAGGAAAAGCCACTGTTCTAGAGAGCTTATCAGCTAACATGTGGGGCTGGGCTTATTCCTGAAAAGATAACTTAGTAACAGTGAGACAAAGTTAAGTCCTTACATTCAGCAGCCAAACAAATGCCATAGACAGTAAGCCCTCAAGAGTTTAGGGAGGACACAGTGACTACAGGCTGAAGTGCCAGGAAAAACTTCCTGGAAAAATGGAAACTCAAATTTGGAAAAAGAGGACTTGGAATGTATCCAATCCCTTAGAACCAGATTATCATAGTTATCAATAACATCTTAAACTAGGATTTTGATGATATTGCCTTATTTAGAAACTAACTAGGTCCCATTTCAGAAAATTAATTTAAACTTAAAATTCTTTCAAATATAA
>NW_007858621.1:0-631 GCF_000696425.1 Galeopterus variegatus
CGAACCCTCGGGCGGGAGCACCGCCATGCTTCCCAAGCGGCGCACTATCCAGTGCGCCACCTGGCCGGCCCCCTAAAGGACTAATTCTTATAGTTACTTTATAACTATATGTACATTGAAGACGTATCACTGATAAATTTTTATGCACCAAATAATGTAACATAAACATATAAAAAACAAAAATGCTTGCAGTATATGGTTTATATCATTGACCAGGTAGTAAGCCTAAATGAAAATTTTCATTACGAATAAGGTATAAACATTGTTCTTTATGTTCTCTAACTAATTGCTGTAAACCTGAAATCAATAACAAATAGCTAGATAACAGTTGGTGCCAAAATTTCAATAGTGATTATTAGAAATTATTATTAAAAAGAAACATGAACATTAAAACATAAGAATATTCACAGTTTTAACTCTCCTTTAAAAGGACAAAATAAGAAGATAATTAAGCTAAATAAGTTAGAAAACTCTCAGAAAATAAAACTTAGTAAAAACAAAAATAGGATCTTAAATCTTCAATTAAAAAATTACAAAAGCAATTATGAATAATGACGAAAAATATTTCTAAATAAAACATTGGGAAAAAAAGAAATTCTAATAGCACATTAAAATATAATTTAAAACTAAC
>NW_007858622.1:0-631 GCF_000696425.1 Galeopterus variegatus
GTTATTATCATTCTTGTTTGTATCAGTCAGTTATTACTATGCAAAATCATTCCAAAGCTAAGTGGCTTAAAATGACAGTCATGTATTTGGTTTGTGACTCTAACGGTAGGCAATTTAGGCTGGGTTCAGCTGGTTGGTTCTTCAAGTTTTGGCTAGGATCAGTCATGTCTGCAGGTAGCTGTGGATCCCCTTCTAGGGTTCTTTGGTTCTTGTCCATGTGGCATCTCATCCTCCAGCATGGTTCTCTGGGCTATTCTCATGGCAAATCCCACAGAGTAAGGAAGAGAACAGAAGGGGCAAGGCTTCTTCAGGCTTGGGCTTAGGACTGGAGCAGTGTTATTTATGCCACGTTCTATTGTCCAAATCAGTCGTGAGCCCATCCCAGATTTAAGGGAAGGGGAAATAGACACAATTTTTTGAAGAGAGATGCTGAAAAGTCACATTGTAAAGGGATAAAGTAATGATAGAGTACTGGAGTCATTTTCTTGCGATCGTTTTACTATATCATTATTATTTCTATTGTTATGATTATTCATTCAACTCATATTGATTATCATCTATGAGCCAAGGGGTGTTCCAGGTATTGGAGAAAAGAAATCAATAAATGGTCACTATTCTTGTCCTTGAGGGG
>NW_007858623.1:0-631 GCF_000696425.1 Galeopterus variegatus
GGGTTGCTTCCAGTGGATGGAGAGAAGGGGCTGGTTACGGATTTGCTGCTGGGACCCAGGTGCCTGTGGGGGTCGGATCCCATTTTCCTCCTAGCTTTTTGCCTCTTGCTTCTGGGGCTTATTTTCAAGTGGACCCTTGTGAAGTCATGTTTCTTGGTCCTTTCTTGTGGTCTTAATGCTAATCCAGGCCTGATTTTTATATTTAAATATTTATTAATTAGGATAATTATTTCCAAAAGGATTTAGATGACTCACCAAATTAAAAATGGTGAAAAAAGACTATGCAAAAATACGATAAAAACTAGTTTAAAAAAATATTTCGAGGAGCAGAGAAATACTTGTTCCTAGGTATTCAACTAAATTAATTATTGACAGTCATCACTGAGTTCAACACTGAGTTTCCTTGAAACTAGGATAGAAAGGGAAACACTGTGGATTATGTAATTCTCATAACATGGCAGAGAACATTAGCTTTGGGCTTTGGATTTATGGAGGAAGTTACTACATGGATTTATGAAGGGTGCTTAAAGAATGTTGAGTAACATCAGAAAGTATTATTCAGTTATCGTTTGTAAAAAATTCAGAAATGTCTTAGGGGATATCTATTTTTATACCAACTCTTCAAAAAAAA
>NW_007858624.1:0-631 GCF_000696425.1 Galeopterus variegatus
GAGCCAGTTTCTTCTCTGTGCCCATGCCAGGGACACGGCTGGCTGCTTCCCACTCGTGTCCTGCACCCTGTAATTTGTCCGCAAGACCAGAGGCTCCTTAAAAGGACAAGAATCTGCCTAGCTGAGAGGAGGCAGGTTTATTAACCTCCCCGAGCTTCTGGTCGCACTGGAGCTCAGGGACCCGGAGGTCCCCAGATCCGATGACTCATCTCACCTGGTGGACATCCGTGAGGGCCTCCTGAATCGCCACCTGCACCTCCCACTGCTTTATCATTTTTTAGGATGTATATATATTTTTTAGTATGCTGATTAATAGATGGTTGGAACTCCACAACGAGTTGTTTTGAGTTCAGCAAAGCCTCAGATCTTTTATTCCTTTTTTTATTGTCATACTTGAGGTGTACGACACGACGTTTTGATACACTCACCCACAGCGAAGTGACTCCTGCGGTCCAGCACGTTAGCTTATTGTCATCCCGTACCCTTTCTTTCTTTTATGGTAACAGCACCTAAAGTCTACGCTCTTGGCCAATTAGTGTACAGTACTATGGAGGACAGTCAGCCCTTTTTCTGCTGTTTCTCTTGCCCTGATGAATTTTGAGACGGCGTTGCTGGGGGGCCGGGTGCAGAG
>NW_007858625.1:0-631 GCF_000696425.1 Galeopterus variegatus
AGAACTGAGTTTATTCAGCACACCTGTTCTTTCAGAGAAAACAGACTGTTTTTCAATATTAGGGAGTTAGAAGAGAAGAAAATGCTATTACACTCCCTTGTCTCTATTTGGCAAGTAATCAGGGTGACTTACAAACCATTAATTCCCCAGGAATATATTAAATCTTTTTCTAACCTAAGAAATCATAGCACTTAATAGTAGTGCCTGTTGAGAGATGAGCTTCCAAATGACACTTTCTACTTCTGATCATGAAAGACAAGTTAAATACCGAGGTGGAGCTTTATAATTTTTCTTTTTGGTTTGATGAGATTATAATTTTTTTTCAGTTACCACCTAAACTTCTGAAATCCAGTGCCTAAATACAGAGCCTCAGAATTCTTAAAAAAAAAAAACATTTATTCAGAAAAGGCATGAAATACAGTTATTTTATTTGGGAAGAATGTACAGTATTGAATGTGAGCTTCACATTGGAAAGAAAAACTATAGCAGCTTACTTGAATAAGTCAATAAGAAAAATAATAAAGGAAAATCACTAGGAAGGTGAATTATTGTTCTCTCTTTGCATTTTTTTCCAGTATAAAGGTTGAGAGAGAATTGATCTCTGTCAGCCTATCATTCTAATATAGAACAA
>NW_007858626.1:0-631 GCF_000696425.1 Galeopterus variegatus
AACTAGATATGCACCTCTCACCATATACTAAAATCAACTCAAAATGGATTAAAGACTTAAATATGAGATTTGAAACTGTAAAATTACTAAGGCAAAATATAGGTGAAACACTTCAGGAACTAGATCTGGGCCCAGCACAGACTTAATGAACATAAACCCGAAAGCACAAGCAACAAAAGAAAAGATAAACATATGCGATTATATTAAACTAAAAAGTTTCTGCACAGCAAAGGAAACAAAAAACAGAGTGAAGTGACAACCTACTTTCTCCAAGTGGGAGAAAATTTTTGCTAACTATGCATCTGACAAGGGATTAATATTCTACCAGTCATTGAGAAGCTGATTTAGAAATCTCTGATTGCAGTTTTAGATAAGTCTATTATTTCCATTTGCAGGTCTACCAGTTTTTGCTTAATGGATTTCAAAATTCTTTTACTCAGTGCATAAATGCTTAAGATTGTTATGACCTCTTGATGAATCAGCCCCTTTATCATTTTTATGAAATGAGCTTCTTTATCACTAATAATGTCATTTTCTCTGAGATCTACTTTGTCTTATATTAATATAGCCACTCAAGCTCTCTTTTTATTAGTGTTAACTCTGTGATCTTTTCCCATCCTTCTACCATTAA
>NW_007858627.1:0-631 GCF_000696425.1 Galeopterus variegatus
AATTCTCTGAATCCCTGGATGCACTTAAATCTGATAACTGTGATGATGTCAAGTCCACCTTCACCGCAAATCACTATACAAGCAGAGAACAAGAAGCCCTGCAGCAAACAGGTGCAGCAAAAAGAGTTTTCTTCCAGCAGTTTTCAGAGAGGTTTTCCAAAGGGATTCAGGAAGAACTGTGGAGAAGGTTTACTAAACAACTGCACCTGGCAGTGGAGCACCTAGGGATTTTCCTTGGCAGTGATGGCATAGTCTGTGTCTTAGAAAGGGCTCTGTCCACCCAGGGTGGTAGCAGAAGGCTCTTAGGCTGGAACAAGGGCGAGCTTGCTTCAGACCACGCATCCCTGAGTCTGTCTCCAGAGAAGCAGTGTTCTTGGAGGTGACATTTATGTGTCCTGTTCAAGGGACTCAGTCGATGACCCCCACAGTAGGGCCTGTCCCACAATCTGCAAAGAATATATTGCTTTTGGCTCCCTGCAAAAGCACATACAACGTATAAGTTTGGAACATACCTCTTTACCCTCTAGCTTACTAAGAGATTTAAATTTCCCAGGCAGGATGTAACACAAGAAAAAAAATAGGTCTTCCATATGGGGCACCATGTACAGCAGAGTTAGATCTGCTGTACAGC
>NW_007858628.1:0-631 GCF_000696425.1 Galeopterus variegatus
GGCCCAGGAACACTTCTCTGTCCTTGAGCACCTTGGGGAGATGGCAGGATTGTTGTCACTCCTAGTCAAGAAAACTAAAATTCAGCAAAGTGGATGCAACCCATTTTTCCCCAACCCAAGGAGTATGGGAAAGACTGTCTGGGGAGCTTTAGTCTCAACCAGAGACAGATGGCCAGGGTATCAGGTACGTGGGGTAACCTGGGCTATCTGTCACAACTGGACTGGCTAAGAACCTTCCTCTCCATAAACCTCAGTTTCCTTCCCTGCTGCTTGATGATTTGGGGGTCTTTCCAGAAGCTTGTTGTTCCAAGAGGCCCAGAGGAAATAGTCTCAGACAAGACCTTGGGTAAGGATGGGGATGGCCCAGACCGGGGTTCAAACTGGCTTGCATTCTACCTCCAGATCCAGCCCCGGATCCCTCCCTCCCTGCTTCTGAAAATAGCTTTGATTGCAAATGGGTCCTGTGAGGAGCAAGGAGGTATGTGTTTTCCTGTAGAATGTGACTGAGTTTTGGGGCCTTCCCTGATATTTGTGGGGTTCCAGGCAAAAGTACAAATGGCGGCCCGGCAACCAAATGCCTGAATGTTTCCAATGTAAACACCAAGCTGCAAATTGTTGGGTAAAAGATGTT
>NW_007858629.1:0-631 GCF_000696425.1 Galeopterus variegatus
GACTGGAACAAATATTTGTATGCCAATGTTCACTGTTGCATTATTTGCAATAGCCAAAAGATAGAAACAATGCAAGTATCCATCAACAGATAAATGGATAAACAAAATGTGGCATGTACATACAATGGAATATTATTCAGCCCTAAAGGTATGAAGTTCTGATACTTAAAAAACATGGATGAACCTTGAAAACTTGTGCAAAGTGAAATAATTCAGACCCAAAGGACAGGTATTGTATGAATGTACTTACATGAGTTACCTACAATAGGCAAATTCATAGACAGAGGTAGGTTTGAGGTTATCAGGGGCTCAGGAGAGGGGAGTTATTGCTTAATGGTTAGAATTTCTGTTTGGGGTAATGGAAATAGATGGTGGTGCTGGCTGCAAGACATTGTGAGTGTAATTGATGCTGCTGAATTGTATACTTAAAAATGGTTAAAATGTAGGCTGGCCAGTTAGCTCAGTTGGTTAGAGTGCAGCCTTATAACACTAAAGTCATGGTTTTAGATCCCCATACTGGCAAGCCACCAAAAGGCTAAAATGTAAATGCCATTTCCCTAATTAAAAAAAAAAAGTTCAGATCCCCACAATGGCCAGCCGCCAAAAAAAAAAAAAAAAAAAGGCAAAAAGG
>NW_007858630.1:0-631 GCF_000696425.1 Galeopterus variegatus
AATGGGCTATGGAGGTAGCATTTATACCATGAAAATCAGGAAATGCTGCTACTACTCAGGGCTTTTATTTTTCCTGGAGAGGTGGTTGTTAAACTTACCAGCACACCACTGCCTGCCAGTCCTTGGTAAAGCTACAGGCTAGCAGCTTGAAGCCCTGATCTCAGCAGGGCTGGTTTGGAACTTGTATCTGAGTTTGAAGTGGTGGCTCTTTTCCTACCTGCTTCTGCTCTCAAGGGTGTTACTAATTTCAGAGGCCACCCGGAGAAAGGAGCCTCCTCTGTCTTTCCTCTGAACCGTGAGCTGGATTCTGCACTTCTGCTAGGGTAAACCCTCCTGTGCAGGCCGTTCTTCAGCCTGTGGGACGACTTCCCATCCTTTCCCTGATCCCTTCTCCATTGCCCACTTGGATGGTTATTTATTGGAACAGAGAGATGGGTAAAGTAAAACAAATTAGTTTTGCTCATTACCCCTCTGAAAGATGATCAACAGACTACTTAATTGGCTTGGTGAGATGGAAATTGTTCTGGACCTGGAAGCAGAAGAACTGGGCTCGAATCCACACCTTCCCACTTAGCAGCAAGTGACCTCTGCAAGTTTCCTAATGTGCGTGACATTCAATATTCCTTATTTG
>NW_007858631.1:0-631 GCF_000696425.1 Galeopterus variegatus
AGCAAGCTAATCGATCTAACCAAACTCATTAGACCAAGCTCATCGATCTAAGTAAACTCATTGGACCGAGCTAATTGATCTAAGTAAACTCACGAGACCAAGCCAACCGACCTAAGGAAACTCATCAGAGCAAGGTAATCGATCTAAGTAAACTCATGAGACCAAAGTAATGGATCTAAGTAAACTCACGAGACCAAAGCAATCAATCTAGGAAAACTAATCAGACCATGCCAATCGATCGTGGAAAAATAACCAGACCAAGTTAATCCATTCAGGAAAGCTAATCAGACCAACCTAATCAATCTAGGAACACTAATCAGACACAACTAACCCATTTTGGAAAACAAATCATACCAAACTACTCAATCTAGGAAAACTTATCAGACCCAACTAATCGATCTAGCAAAACTACTCAGACCCATCAAATTGATCTTGGAAAACTAATCAGACAAATTTAGTCGATCTAGGAATACTTATGAGACCAACACAATCGATCTAGGAAAAATAATCAGACCAAGCTAATCGATCAAATAAACTATTCGGAGCAACCTAATCGATCTAAGTAAATTAATCAGACCAATCTCATCGATCTAAATAAACTCATCAGACCGAGCTCATCGATGAAAGCAAT
>NW_007858632.1:0-631 GCF_000696425.1 Galeopterus variegatus
ACACCCAAGACAGCCCCAGCCCTCCCCTGATCTCTCATTGCAAGCAGCATGTGGACCCTAACTCCAACCCTGAAACTTAGGACTTGCTTTGAGCACGGTGAACACGGTCAGTGGAAGAAAGCACAATAAATTGCCACAGCTCCCCGGTATGTTGGCCATGCTAGCAGTGCTGAGCAAGCATCACCCCACACCTTTGAAAGATGGATGTTCAGCAAAGCTCTGCTTATAACAACACTCCACATACTGGAATGTCACACATCACCGTACATGACTGCAGACATCTGCTATCACATAGGCTGTGTGTGGGTTACCTCACTTCATCCTCACAGCCATCCAACAGGGCAGACACTGCTAGTACCCCACTTTACAGATGAGGAACTGAGACACAGAGAATAACCTGTCCTTGTACAAGGGTAGTTAACAGCAGGCCTGGGACTCAGGCCCAGGCACTTTGGCTCTGAACTTCATGCTCTTCAATACCTTGCTATAATATAAGCACGTGTAGATCTGCATGTACTGACATGGAACAGTGCCCACTAGGGTCACCAACTCAGCACACACCTTGTTTCGTAGAATCCGACTTTCATAAAGCTGTGCATTTCTTCATGTGTGTGACAGACACGCAGGAGGA
>NW_007858633.1:0-631 GCF_000696425.1 Galeopterus variegatus
GGAAAATCCACAGATAAAGATTTTTTGATGTGAAAGAAAAATAGTGCAGTCTTCAGTGTGAGATAACCAAAATAAATTTTGGAGAACAGTTTTGACCTTCTCCTGGCCCACCATCCTGCTGATCTAGAATATTGAAAACAGCTATTCTATGAGGTTTTTATTTTTTTTATTTTTTGTCTTTTTCCGTGTCCGGCAACGGATCGCAACCCTCAGTGTTGCCCCCGTACCAGACCGGGGACCGGCAACGGGATTGCAACCCTCGGTGTTGCTCCCGCGCCTCGCTCAGCCAGTGAGCGGGAACCGGTCTGTATGTGGGATCCGAACCCTCGGGCGGGAACGCCACCGCGCTTCCCAAGCGGCGCACTTATCCAGTGCGCCACCGGGCCGGCCCCTATTCTATGAGGTTTATAGAATACAGTCTGATTTATTTTACTTCACTGTTTAAACTGTATGTGTTCACTTATTTAAAAGCCACATATTCATGTGGAAAAAGAAACATCTGTTTTCTAAACACTCTAAACTTTCTCTTAGATGTCATTTCATTCTTGATATTTCACCTTCTTCCAGCTATAGATTTTATTTGCTGATAGAGAATAAATGGAGGTATATTTTTAAAAAATCAGTGCTGATG
>NW_007858634.1:0-631 GCF_000696425.1 Galeopterus variegatus
TCTTTCTCTCATCATGGCTTCTCCCACCTTCATGCACTCTGTAGGTCTCTCCTCCTCTTCACCTGAGCTCTAGCGGCCCCAGCTTGGCTGTTGTTGCTTTTTTACAGTTGTAAATTGGTTGATTGGTGGGAGAGAGTGATGCTGGGGACCGTCTATTTTGTCATCTTGACTGGAACTGGTTTAAATTTTGATGCTGAGGTTTTTTGTGTATAAGCATTTTGTTATGGTATAGTTATAACTATATCTCAATAATGTATAAGTTGTGTACACCATATGCATTTGTTTATGTGTTGTGATGTAGGTACATAACTATTACTTTTATAAGTATGACTGACTTCATTTTGGCCACAAAATAATTTCCCTCCTCCAGATTTCCCAATTCCCCAATTTCCACACACACTTGGAGCCCTATTTTACTCTTCTAACTTTCTTGTCTCACACCCATCCAGACAATCAATGATTCAAGCAACCCATTGATTCATTTTTCTCAATGCCTCACAAATTAGTCTTTTACAACCCATTGCTTTGTCATCCCCAGGTTAGTTCCTCATTGCTTGTTCCTATGCTACACCATGGGTCTCCTAACTGACCTTCATGCCATTCCTCATTCCAAATCATGTGCTGCAAGACT
>NW_007858635.1:0-631 GCF_000696425.1 Galeopterus variegatus
CCCACCCCTCTCCTCCTTATATATTTATAACCTATATACAAGCACTGGGGTGGGGGGGGGGAGGTGAGACGACAAGGGGGGAACTTAGCAGGGTAGGGCAACCCAGCCTCCTTGTTTTCTCAGGATCCAGGTTTCTCTGCCCATCAGGAAGGCCCTTCTCAAGAAGGTGGTTCTGTCTGCTCCCAAGGCTTTGGCACACAGTGCAGGGCATCTGGTGGGGAAGCCTGCCAGTAGAGGTCAATGTACTGGGTGCAGAAGACTCCACTGTAGGTGGAAGGTGTGGCCTTGAGAGGAGAGGGGAAGCCAGAGAAAGGACTTTCCAGTTGGGGGAGCACATTATGACCCAGGTTCCCCAAAGGTTGCTGCTCAGTTTTCAAAAATTCTGGAACTGCTTTAGTTCCACTGGGTGCAGCTCTGCTCACCCTAATGTAGGGGGGAAGGGCTGCAGAACCAATTTCACCACTTATGCAATACGGATGATAAAAATACCTGCCATTTTGGGTTTGTGGATTAAATAAGCACATGCATTTAAAGTGTCTGGATGAGCCTCTGGTACACAGTCAGTGCTCAATAAATATTAGCTGTGATTATTATCGTTATTATTAGAAAATCTTTCAGGGAGGAGCCCCAG
>NW_007858636.1:0-631 GCF_000696425.1 Galeopterus variegatus
TTACACTGTGGCATTGAAGATGCCCAACTCTTTACATTGATTTAGTTCTCCCTTCCCACAGTCTTAGTCATAGAGTTTATTACAAAGACCCAAAAATAATGGCATGCCAGCTAGAATGTACTCCAACAACATGTGATGCAAGGTGCTGCTGTCATTTAGTTTTTACCAGTAAATTCCCATACACAGAATTTACAGAGTTAAATAAGAACAAACGGCACGTCTTATACCTAAACAGTGACCATGTTTTCCTTTCCTCATAAGTAATGACAATCACTTGAAATGTCTCTGTTGTCCAACTCTGTGTGAGGTTATTCACATTCATTGTATCATGTTCATACTTGAAGTATTGGAAAACGGTGTTATTAAGTCCATAGTATTAACCAAAACACTCCTTTATATGCAGTTTTAAGTAAGATGTCCAAAGTCAAACAGCTAGTAACTTGTAGAATTAGGATTCAAGTCTTGCACTTTCTCGCTCTGAAAACTCTGCTCTTTAAATACTTTTTCTCGATGATTTTTGTTATAAATATTTGTGTTTATGCAGATTTTGGAGTATTAATAAGCTTGTCGAAATAGATACTAAATACGTAAAGTGAGGATATTTTATTTAACCTCATTGCTTTAGTTTCCT
>NW_007858637.1:0-631 GCF_000696425.1 Galeopterus variegatus
GCAAGATAATGGCTCTCCAAAGATGTCTACATCCTAATCCCCAGAACCCGTGAATGTGTTAGGTGACATGGCAAGGAGGAATTAAGGTTCCTAATCATCTGATTTCAAAATAAAGAGGTTATCCTGGATTATCCAGGCGGGCACAGTGTAATCACAAGAGTCCTTAAGAAAGGGGAGGCAGGAAGACCAGAGTCAGAGAAAAAAAGATTAGAAGAAGCTTTGCTGCTGGCTTTAAACATGAACTGTGGGTCCACAAGCAAGGAAATGCAGGCAGCTTGCAAGGAAATGCAAGCAAGGGAAAGGTGAGAAAATGTGTCCTTCTCTAGAGCCACTAGAAAAGAAGGCAGCTTCGCTTTTGCTTTTAGCACAGCGAGACCCATTTTAGGTTTCTGACCTCCAGGAGTGTGGCAGCATAAATGTATGTTGCTTTAAGCCACAAGTTTGTGGTAATGTTAAAGTGCCCGTAGGATACAATACAGTTCTATACCCATAATTAAGCCTTTAATACTTATAGATTGATTTTAAAAGATGAAAACCAGTGAGGCGCATTTGTATTAGTACAACTGTGTTAATATCGTCCTTTGTTAGGATTACATTTCTTTCCTAGGGGCCCACCACCCACTTAAGTTCC
>NW_007858638.1:0-631 GCF_000696425.1 Galeopterus variegatus
CAGGCCAGGCTAGGGGAGCCCTAGTCGCAGGCCAGTCAGAGCCAGGGCTTCCTAAGGAGCAGGCCAGGTCAGGCTGGGAGGTACTTGTGGTAGGCCTGCCTGGCCAGGGGAGCCCTAATGGCAGGCCAGGCTTGGTCAGGGGGCTTAGGAGGAGACCAGGACACTCTAGGGGGTCCATAGAGGCAGTCCAAGCCAGGCGTCACTAGAGGCAGGCCAGCTAGGGGACCCCTTAGTGCCAGTCCAGGCCAAGGAGGCTCTTGGGGCAGGCCTGGCAGGCCCTTAGCAGAATGGGGGCTGTTAGTGGCAGGGGACCCTGAATAGTAGGCCTGGCCATGGATGCCCTTAGTGCCAAGTATCCTGTTATAGCCATACAAAACATACTAAAACCAAAAATTGGTACCAGGAATGGCGTGTTGCTTATAAAAGATACTTGAAAATGTGGAAATGACTTTTTAACTGGGTGTTGAGGAGAGTTTGGAGGAGTTTGGAGGACTCAGAGGAAGACAAAAAGATGTGGGAAAGTTTGGAATGTCTCAGAGACCAGTTAAATGGTGGTGAGCAATTGCTTAAGGAAATATCAACTGTAAAGACCATTTGAAGGAGGTCTCAGATAAAAATAAGGAGTTTATTG
>NW_007858639.1:0-631 GCF_000696425.1 Galeopterus variegatus
TAAAAATAAAAACTTCTATAGAAAAAACATTCTCTCTTTATTGATCTTTAAGATTTTGGAATGTTGAAGTCAAAGCACATATACTTCAATTCACTCCTCAAGAGAAATACTGAAACAAGAAATGACTGAAAGAGAAGCGGATTCAGCATTCCTGAAAAAAGCTGATTTCCCCTATGAGACACATTTTTGGATCTTTGAAAGTAACTATGTTTCCTTTCTATTTTCTTCAAAAAGAAATCTAATATATAAGTGTATATATGAGGGTACTTCAAAAGGTTCATGGAAAGATTCATATTATCTTCTAATTCTATTTTTTCTCAGATTTTTTTAAGTGCCCTTGTACGATTGGCTTAGTAGGTCAAGGAAATAATTTATCATACCAGGAACAGCCTGGATTGTAGAACAGCAGCTCATGAATGAGTTGGATTTTGGTTTTCCCAGGTTTTGGCAGGTTTAGGAGATAAGAGATTAGGTTGTTGGACCTCTGAGGATCCAGCAAGGGTTCCTAGTCTATGAGAACAGAGAACAGTGGAATTGGTTCCTCAAAGGTGAAAGCCTATTTATGCTAACAGGGTTATGATGACTGAGTAAATTTTACTAGACAAATAACAGTGGTTTCTGACATTTACTG
>NW_007858640.1:0-631 GCF_000696425.1 Galeopterus variegatus
CCCATGTGTTATCTAGGGCAGTGGTTCTCAGCTCTGGTTGCACACTGGAACTAACTGCAGAGTTTTTGATGTGCCCCTGAATCCAAGTTTTTCTATAGCACAGTGTCCACAGCAAGGAGGGCTCAGTTTTGTTTCAGGTAACACAACTCACTGGAGTTTCTAATCTGAGACATAAGGGGCAGGAAAGGCGGGCGGGAATTGTCACCTACAGCAGAGCTTTTCAAACCATCTGAGGGGGATAAACAACTTTTAAAAAATTTCCAATGCATCACAGCCAATGTTTTAGTAAAATACAGTAAAAAAAAGAATTACACAAAGCCTACAAAATGCTTGACCAGTACTCCTCATAAATGAATTACTAAAAAAATAAAAAGAAAGAAATTTAAAAGATACACAAAATAAAACCTCTCTATATTTTATTATTAGCTTAAATAGACATAAATCATTTTATCAAATTGCTAAAAAGAAGATAACATATACTTACCATATGATCTAACAATCCCACTCTTGGGTATTTACCTAAGAGAAATGAAAACATATAAACATACAAAGAGTGTACATGAATATTCGTGGTAGCTACATTCATAATAGCCCTAAACTGGAAACAATCCAAATGTCTATCAAAAGGTAA
>NW_007858641.1:0-631 GCF_000696425.1 Galeopterus variegatus
AAATTACAATTTTTACAGGATATCAGAAATTACATCCTTCACAATGATTTCAAACCATTTTGAAAAATTCTTTTTTGGAAGATGGTAGCAAATACATTTGAAGGCCTAACTTCAGGCAATATATTTCTCTGTTCGAATTTTTCCATCAATGTGACCCTATACACATTCCACCATCTTGAGATTTGTTAAAATAACTAGGAGACACATTTCCTTGCTCTCCAGCATTGTGAAGAACAGGAACTGGGGAGAGAGTGGTGAGCAAATAAACCTAGGGTGCTATCTTCTTAGTGCTTACAGATTGGGAAGGGAAATTGACATTAATCCACTGATCACTTACATAAAAATAACATCGTACCTGAAGCACATGTTATGAATTGAGGGCATACAGAGACTGGAAAGTAAGAGAAAGAGAGAAATGAATCTTGGAAGATTGAGCTGAGATCTGAAGAAAGAGTTACCTAGGTGACGACAAGGGATTCAGTACTGTTGAGATTGTCTTCTGTCATTCAAAACCTCTTGGGTGAGAAAGGGAATAAATGTATTTGGTTTAACTCTTCTGTGTTTTGTTTTGAATTTTATTGTACACTATTGCTTGAAAGGTTGGTTTACTTTAAAAACTTGAGTCACATTT
>NW_007858642.1:0-631 GCF_000696425.1 Galeopterus variegatus
GAAAGAAAGAAAAGACTACAAGAATATGCTGAACTTTCAAAAGGAGAGAACAAACCTAAAGATACTAGAGATGGGGAGGAAGGAGGGAGGGAATTTGGGAAGTGATAGGTCAGGCAAAGAGCATAAAGAAATCTCATGGTTTGTAAGAATGAATATGCAAATAATAAATAAAATATATTTAAAAAAACAAAAAAGTAGTGAAGTGGCTAAAAAAGAAAAAAATATTGAGAGCAGCCAAGGAAAATATACAGGTGAACAATAATTTGAATGACCATAGATATTTTATTACGATTTACAGAGAGAAGATGGCAATTGCATAAAAATTGTAAATAGCTGAAAGAAAAAAAATATGCTGAGAATTTCATATAAAGGAAAAATATTATTCAAGCATTAAGAGCAAATGAAATTATTTTTAGATGAATGAAAAATAAGCATAAGAGTAAAACTATTATAAGAATAGACTCATAAATTGATGGAACATAATTGAGAGTCCAGAAATAACAATCTTATATTTATGGTAAATTGATTTACAACAGATATGCCAAGACAATTTTGAACAAACTGTACATAACTAACTGAATATCAATATGGACAAAAATTGTTATCTGTTACCTCAAACCATACATAAAAT
>NW_007858643.1:0-631 GCF_000696425.1 Galeopterus variegatus
CCTGCAAGCTCCATTTGCAGAAAGTGCCCCATACAGGTGTGCCAATTTTATCTTTTCTACCGTATTTTTACTGTGCCTTTTCTATGTTTAGATATGTTTAGATACACAAATACTATTGTGTTACAACTGCCTGTGGTATCCAGTGTAGTTACATGCTGTACAGGTTTGTAGCGTAGGAGCAATAAATAGGCTATACCACATAGCCCAGGCTTTGTGTAAGTATATGCCGTGATGTTTGCACAATGGCGAAATTGCCTAAGGATGCATTTCTCAGAATGTATCCCCATTGTTAAGCAAAGCATAACTATTTCATTCATTCATTCAACAGATTGTTTACTATCAGTTACCTGTTCTAGGGTCTGGGAATATGGGAGTGACAAAAACAGACAATAAATCCTCATGGAATTTACATTCTAGAAGGGAGACAGAAAATTGCTAAAATAATTAAGCAAAATATCTAGTATATTGAATGGTGAATAATAAAGCAGTAGTGGGGGGGTAAGTGTGTAAGGATGGGGGAAGCCTCACTGAGGTGAAATTTGAGCAAAGACTTATTCCATGTTATTGTACAAATTTTTTTGTCACTACAGTTATAAATTCAAGAAAAAAAATACAACAGAAAGCACCATTC
>NW_007858644.1:0-631 GCF_000696425.1 Galeopterus variegatus
TCATTCTTGCTTGGACTAACATATCCCTTATGATTTGAGATGTTAAACACCTTTTCATAAACCTGTTGGCCATATAATGAGGTTGAATGTGTGCCCAAAAGTTCATGTGCTGGAAACTTGATTCCCACTATAACATTGTTAAGAGGGTTGGAAATCTGATTATAGTATTTGAAAAGTGGGGCCTTTAAAAGGTGATTGTATCATGAGGACTATGCTCTTATGAAAGGATTAATCCATTCATGGAGCAATGAGTTGTCATGAGTGTGAACTGATGGCTTTATTTATATTTTTTTCTTTTTAATTTTATTTTATTAATATACAATGTAGCTTTTTTCTTTTAAATTTTATTTTATTAATATATAATGTAGTTGATTTTCATGTCCCTTTACTGAATCCACCCTCCCTACATCCTCTCCCCACTCCCGTACATCAACGTCATGTCTGTTTGCTAGTCATAACAAGTTCAAGGAATTGTCATTGTTGTGTCTTCTTTCCTACCCACCTGTTTCTTTGTGCATTTATTTATTTATTTATTTATTTATTTATTTATTTATTTATTTTTAGTTCCCTCAAATAAGTGAGAACATGTGGTATTTCTTTTTCTGTGCCTGACTTCTTTCACTTAATATAA
>NW_007858645.1:0-631 GCF_000696425.1 Galeopterus variegatus
GTCAAGAGGAGGCCTGGCAAAGAAGCCTATGTTAGTGAATAGTCCAAAGGGGGAGGGAGAGAAGAGGAAGGGAAGGCAGAGGCAGAGAGAATAGAAGCACCCCCTGTCCACAGCCACAGCCAGAGCACGAACTATAGCCACAGGCTGAGTTCTGATCCCACACTCAGTCAACACCAGGGCTGGCCTTTGACAGGGCTATTAGACTAAGTTTTGTCTCTATTGTGATATAAGTGACTGGTAACATGAGGATCAATTAGAGTTCAGGGACTTATTTGGTTATTTTGGTTACTGCTTATTTGGTTATCCACAAGGCCCAGAGGAAAGAGTGGGCAAGTGTGTTAATTCAAAAGTACCACTACTACCATTGTGAAAAGGCAGTATTCATATACTAGCTTAAAGGTGGTGGCCTAAAAGGCCATCAGATGTCAGAGTTAATCCAAGAATAGGCACTTCTTTTTCTTTATAAAATAACACCTATCAAAAAAGGATCTTAGGAAACTTATCAATTGAAAATAAGAAAAAGAGGGAATCTAAGAAAAACTACATCAGGGCTAAACTATAGGAAATCTAACTGAGGCAGCATTGATCTAGACGTCCTTCTGAATGCTCCGTATGCAGCAGCCTGGCATGG
>NW_007858646.1:0-631 GCF_000696425.1 Galeopterus variegatus
GATTTCCCAACTTTTGAATCTGTAAGCAATACATTTCATTTTCTTACAAATTACCCAGTTCTGTTTATTTTGTTGTAAGCAACAGAAATGGACTAATACAATCTTGGTGGTCAGTTTACTCCTGAGTCTACTCACAATTGTTCTAGCAGAGTGCAAGAAATTTTCCTCTGAATGCATTTCCAAGCTCCAACTCTCACCAGTCTGGTTTAGAAAATTAAATTGTCTCTGTGGAGTCTCTTCTGAATTAAAATTAATGTTCCAAGTCTCTTTGACCCACATCCAATCATTTATACACACAAAAGAGAAATGTTTCATGCTATAGAAATATTTCCACCCCTAGAATTTAAAATAGCTTTACCAAAACGTATCCAATTACAGAAAACTTACCATGAGAAAAAAAAAAAAAAAGAGAATTGGATGCTTATCCTGAAACAATATTTTGAGCCAATTTTAAATCACTGAGTCTCATTATTTTTACCTTTGTCTTAAAATATACTGGGAGGTGCCAATACCACACAAGAAAATCCTTGAGAGGAAAAGTATAAATCATTCATATCATGATAAGAAAATATTTGCAGGTATACTAGAAAAAGCAGTAATTTTGCAAGTGAAAGATTAAAACACACTATTA
>NW_007858647.1:0-631 GCF_000696425.1 Galeopterus variegatus
AGGCTTTACACTGCAGAACTGAAATGCTTATTTTTCTAAATGTCTTTTTTATTATTTGCAAGTTTATTGAGGTTTAAACAGGAAGAATAAAAACCACCACAAAACAAAACAAGCAAACAAAATAATTTTAGATCTCTTCCAAAGGTATAGTACGTGTTTGGGGGTTTTCTAAACACTTGCTGTGGCATTTTTCCTTTGTGAAGAATTTCCCTCATACTTTTGATAATGTTTCCTCTTTTGCACTGGCATTTTCTGCATGTACGTTGATGCTTACAACTTAATTTAGCATTCGGTCTCTCTCTGCAATCCCCTAAAATCCTCTACCCCTCAGCCCCCAAACATATATCACTTCAACGCTGGAAATCACATTCACAAAAAAAATAAAAATAAGTATTTCCTATTATTTTCCTGTGAAGAACAAACAAGTAATAAATCCCTTAAGGAAAATTTTAATGATCATTTGTAACACATTTACATGCATTATTGTGTCTATAAATCTTTTCTTTGAGAATAAAAAAGAAGGTAACAGTCCTGTTTAATAGATAAAAAAAAACAACAAGAAAACAAACAAAAAAAAACTATGGCATAGAAATGTGAAGATGTTTATTGTCACATTCTAATCAGAGGCAGA
>NW_007858648.1:0-631 GCF_000696425.1 Galeopterus variegatus
AGAAAGTGTCTTCCACATAACTTACCATAAGAAAGGAGTGATTGTTAAAGTTAGAATTCCGAGTGGGATTAAGCTCTCTGGAAGTTTCTGCTGGGTTTCTGCACGGCTCACTTTGTGTCCCCTGCTTTCCTCAGGGGATAGGGGATTCTGGGGTTAACTCTCCTGGCCACCTCTAAACTCCTCTCTTTTTTACCCAGTTGAAAATGTATCTAAAATGCATTCTGGGGGTTGGTGGCAGGGCTGAGTCCTGTCTTCTGCCACTCGCCTGTCTCACGTCTGGGCTTCTAAGCAGTGGAGACACAGTGGTCACCTGCCAGCTTGGAAGTGAGAATTGTTACGCCAAGCAGTGAAGGTGCAGTTCGGGATGTTCAAGCACAGGCCTCTTGGAGAAGGGGTGGCAGAAAGAGAGAGGAGGTGGCCGTCCTTACGATTAGAAGGTGCAGAGGGTGGGAGGAGCCAGGGAAAGAGTGCTGTCCCCAAAATGAGGCCTGAATTGCCAGCAAGTTCTCCCCAGGACACAGCCTCTGGGTGAGCCTCACACCCTTGGGCACCTTCCACGAGAGTTGCCTTGAAGCACATTTTTAAAAAAATGTAAAGAACATGTTAGCACATGGTTGGTTAATATTATCGT
>NW_007858649.1:0-631 GCF_000696425.1 Galeopterus variegatus
AATGAATAAGGTCAAGGGGCTATTACTTTGGTGACATAGTCCATCTATAAATAGAAGGCTTCTGCAAAGACTCATTGAATGAAACTGCAATTAACTTACACTACTTTTTTTTTTTTTTTTTTTTTAAAAGATGACCGGTAAGGGGATCTTAACCCTTGACTTGGTGTTGTCAGCACCACGCTCAGCCAGTGAGCGAACCGGCCATCCCTATGTGGGATCCGAACCCGGGGCCTTGGTGTTATCAGCACCGCACTCTCCCGAGTGAGCCACGGGCCGGCCCTAACTTACACTACTTTTAAACAGTTTACTGTTTTGTGAAACTTTCAATATATATGAGTAAATTTGCTAATTTAGTGTTTGATACTATACATATAGAATATAGTATTCACATACTAGAACCAGTTGCCTTTAAAACCTCTAACTGGAGAGTTTCCATTTATAGGTATACTTTTTATTTATCCTTCTTTTATTTAGTTTTCAGAAGTGTGGCAACTAATGTAAACCAAGGAAACACATAGGGATTTATGTGGTAGAAAATTTTAACCATAACCTGCCATCTTAATAAATTTCCTTATTTATTGATTATAATTTTTATACTGAAGTTTTTCTTGACAATCAGAACCATGAAAAT
>NW_007858651.1:0-631 GCF_000696425.1 Galeopterus variegatus
CCCTGTTGAGTTATCAGGCCAGCTTCTGCGATTCCCTCGTGCTCTGCATGTTAAAGTCTGTCACGACTCTTTTTCCTATTAATCTGTTGTCAGTCCATTTTTAGCAAACCTACAGGGGTAAAGAGGAAGTCTTCCCTTGGCCCCTACGTTATACTCACAGACCCCAGAAACAGGGGCCGAGGCGCGGGAGATGCTCCTCGGTGAGGAGGCAGAGGGAGCACGAGCCTGGGCAAGGAAGGGCAGACGGCCCTAGAACTGGCTGGTGCGAACCACTTCGGTGGGCGCTGGGGCATAGAGGCTGTCTCTTGTTGTCTGGTACCCACCCTGGGGCCATCAGGGCAGGGGATAGGGGCCCTGAGGGTGAGGCTGTCGGAGGAGGCGTTGGTTTGCACTGAAGGGCGTGCTCCGCTCTTGCAGTGAGCGCTTACCACTCTGGAATTGGCCAGCCCTGGGAGGAGCCGTCCCTCCAGGGTCAGCAGGGCCCTCAAACATCAGAACGTCAGAAAATACAGAAAGAAAATGAATAATGCCGAGCGGGCAGTTTGCAACTCTAAGTATTATTTTTTACCAACATGGTTATTCTTCCATTTGTTTAGGTCTTCTGCGTCCTTTGATAGCATCTACAATTTTT
>NW_007858652.1:0-631 GCF_000696425.1 Galeopterus variegatus
CCAGACTTTTAAAAAGAGGTGAATCTTCCACTGGGAGAAGGGATGCTGGAAGCTGCATATTGAGTTGTATTTTTGTTGCATCTCAGAAGTTAAGATCCTACTGTATGGCATTTCACTAGATTTCTGCTTGTTACTTGTTGCAGTGTTAACATGCCCCTCATCGCAGGAGGTGAGGTTGATAAGCACCTAGGTTTCTTTTCCATGTGCCACTTCCTATATATTTACTTCCACCACAGCAGGGGCCATGGTGCTGGGGCAGCTGATATCTTTGAAGAGGGAGCTGAGGTGGAACTTAATGCTTACACAGCTGTGTCTTGTGACGGTTTTCTATTTGGGAATGAAGTGCTGCTTGAAATATTTTATGATATCAACCTTGTGCAATCAACAGCCTTAGAAATGTGCAGAAATGGTTCATGGCTCGAGCTTCTGGGTCCTATCATCTGAGGGAATCAGCTAGTAAGAACTTTTTACTAGAACATGCATCCAAGTGAAGCTCAGCCTGTCTTCTGAGATGGTGATTGCTTAGTGTGTTTGTTTCTCTCTTTGTCTCTCCCTCCCCCCCCTTTTGTGTTTCTTATGTTTCTTTGTTCTGTCTTTCTCTTCTCATTCTTCTGTCTTCAATTTTCATTCT
>NW_007858653.1:0-631 GCF_000696425.1 Galeopterus variegatus
ATAAAATTGAGTGCCAACAAAAATAATTTGTTTTTATTTCTTATTTGATTTAAAGTCATATATATATTTTTTTTGTCTTTTTTCCATGTCCGGCAACGGATCGCAACCCTCAGTGTTGCCCCCGTACCGGACCGGGGACCGGCAACGGGATCGCAAGCCTCGGCGTTGCTCCCGCGCCTCGCTCAGCCAGTGAGCGGGAGCCGGTCTGTATGTGGGATCCGAACCCTCGGACGGGAGCGCCGCCGCGCTTCCCAAGCGGCGCACTATCCAGTGCGCCACCGGGCCGGCCCTTAAAGTCATATTTTTAAAAAGATAATTTGATGTGATGGAAGATGTTTTAAAATTAAATTATCGTTTAGTTTGGCAACATGAATCAACAGGAAAAGAAATACATTAAGGCCATCCTACAACATCCTCCACAACTTTGAAAAGGTCTTTAAGATAAATTGTTACTTTAAAAAGCAAGCTGTAGCTAAAAGACCCCAAATGATGATTCCATTTATGTAAAAAGGACCATGCAAAACAAAACTACCGCTTATTTACCTATATGCTTAAAAGGGCATAGAAAGTTCTGGAAGAAGACAGTGAACTGATGACAGTGATTGCCTCCATCCAGGAGAATGTAAGTGAA
>NW_007858654.1:0-631 GCF_000696425.1 Galeopterus variegatus
AACTATACAAACACATGGAAATTAAACAGCATTCTACTTAACGACATATGGATCCAAGAAGTAATCAAACATGAAATCAAAAAATTTATTGAAACTAATGAAAATAATGATACATCATACCAAAACTTGTGGGATACTGCAAAAGCAGCACGAAGGGGGAAATTTATCGCATTAAATGCTTACTTCAGAGGAAAGGAAAGATGGCAAGTAAACAACCTAAAACTTCACCTTAAAGAACTAGAAAAACAAGAACAATCCAAACCCAAAGATAGCAGACAAAAAGAAATCACCATGATCAGAGCAGAACTTAATGAAATTGTAACCCAAAAAACAATACAATAGATCAATGAATCAAAAAGTTGGTTATTTGAAAAGATAAATAAAATTGACAAACCATTAGCACAGCTAACTAAAAAAAAAGAGAGAAGACCCAAATAACAAATATAAGAAATGAAAAAAGTGATATCACAACTGATACCTCAGAAATACAAGGAATCATTCAAGAGTACTCTAAACAACAGTACACCAACAAATTCGAAAATCTGGAGGAAATGGATAAAATTCTGGACCCACACAAACTACCAAAACTGAGCCAAGAAGATGTAGAAAATCTGAACAGACCAATAACAAT
>NW_007858655.1:0-631 GCF_000696425.1 Galeopterus variegatus
CCTGGCTTTCACGTCAGTCCAGTATTTCAGAGTCAGACTCAAAGGAGTTGAGACAGATTGTTCCATGTCGCCCCAGACCCCCATCAGTTCCACACACACGTATAAGACTGGCCACACACACACACACACACACAGCCAGACAAAAACACCGATGCACTCCTGCCAGGAGTGCTACAACCAGATTATCAGAGGGGTCTCTTTCTTAGAGATCTCCCGTGGAGCCGAACCTGTTTGTCTCCTACAGAGGAGTCTGGAGCGTCCTCCAGGACTCCTGCGGCTGTGGCGTGCCAGTACGTCTGCCCCGCAACTCGACCACTACAGACGGCTCTGCCTCAGAGCCTCAGAAATTCTGAAATCAGACCAGTGATCTCATCCCTGAGCCACCGAAACCAGACCGACGACTCCATCTTGGAGCCGCTGAAAACCAGATTATAACAGACAACTTACAGCAGGCAACAAAACAGACACAGACAGACAGACAACTGTGGTACCTGCTCGAGCGATCCTCCGTTCTCTAATCTCTGGTCCCAGGGACAGCGAGCCAATCCCGGACGAGCCCCCAAAATGTACGACCCGTGCACCAAGCACAAATCCTACACACCAGAGTGACTCGCCTCACAGAGACCACGAG
>NW_007858656.1:0-631 GCF_000696425.1 Galeopterus variegatus
AAACACAAAGGAAGAGCTCATCTAAGCAGTGGTGAAGTGTTTACTTTGGTGAGTTAAAGACGCAAACTCTCCTGGGTAAACATTTGGGTACTGAGGATAGGTCTATCAGCATTGATACTACTTACGGCAAAACCCAGATGAATTCAGTCAAGCTGATAAAGAAATGCTGTTTTTCTTTCTTCCTTTCCTTTTTTCTTTGGAAGGGCACAGTTAAATTTTGTTGAAGTAAATATGAAATCTTGGATTCCTGTGTAACTAATCCAGTAAAAGTATTTTATCTAAATTGTCATTAAATATAACAATATTAAAAAGTAGATAGTATTACTACCATTTTATAAAGGAGCTAAGGTTCAGAGAAGTTAAGTGATTTTTCTAGGGCACATGGTATGAACATAGATCTGGCTGTTTATAGGGTTTATACTTAGCTGTTATAATTGATTTCAAAAAATATTAGTAAAATGCTATCTTGTTTTAAGACAATGAAGTAGATTTTTAAACATATACTGCTATTTACTGGTCCCCAGATGGAGAGGAAACCGATAACTTAGCTTTATCATTAAGTAATTAATCGAACATATATTTAATAAGTAACCTTGACTTCCTATAACCTAATACAATATCAGGTTCTGGG
>NW_007858657.1:0-631 GCF_000696425.1 Galeopterus variegatus
CTTGGGCATATATACAATGAATGAAGCAAGAATGTCTCCTGTTACAGATTTAGTATTTCTTAAGATGACACAACAGTGATTTAGAAAATTAAATATTTATTCATAAACAGAAAAATTAAAAATTTATGCATGAACAATATTTTATCACAAGATGTGAACACGGAGCACTTTTTATATTTTGTAGTGGCAATAGTATTCCTAAGCAAGGTGCAATTCCTACAATCTATGACAAAAAGTATTTTAAAACATGACATAAAAATTACTACAAAGCGAAACTATGATGAAATGATGTTATAAAATACAAAATAATGAGGTTCAAAATATAAAAACTTCAGTATAAGTAGATTTAATATAACCTGAGTTAGAACAAATCAGAAAGAGGGAAAGACTAACAGCTAAATAGAAAATATGCAAATGACATGATTTGTATTAAAATAAGAATGAGGGATTGCTTTTTTCCTATCACATTGTCAAAGTTCAGTATGTTTAATCACACAGTGCTCCAAGGGTGTAGGAAAAAAATACCATGGCTTACATGGAAGAAATATAAATTGGTCTGACAAGTTTTAGACAGTAATTTGGCAATATTTATCAAAATATACAATCATAATACTCTTTAATCCAGCAATTT
>NW_007858658.1:0-631 GCF_000696425.1 Galeopterus variegatus
AGGCAAACACTGCTTCCAAAGGACTTTGATGAGAAATCACCATTCGATTTCACTCCATATTTTAATGGTCTATGCTTCAGCAGTTCAGGATGCTATAACGAGTTACTATAGACTGGATGGTTAAAACAGCATTTATTTATCACAGTTTTGGGGGCCAGAAGTCCAGTTTAGGGTGCCAGCACAGTTGGGTTCTGGCAAGGGCCCTCTTCCAGGTTGCCGACTGCCAGTTTCTCCTCGTACCCCCACAGGGTGGAAAGAGAGCTAGCTAGCTCTCTGGGCTCTTATAAGGGCATGAATCCCATTAATGAGGGCTTCACCTTCATGACCTGATCCCCACCTAAAGCCCCCCACCTCCAAATACCATCACATTGGAATTAGTGTGTCAATATATGAATTTTGGGAAGATACATTCAGTCCATTGCAGTCTTATTACAGGTCTAGCATTGGCTGGATAGTGGAATATATAAAATAAGTATCTGACTCAATTACAGACCTTGGAAGACTTATAATAAGGAAATAAATCAGAGAATAATATGTAGAATAATATACTATATATATTAATTATTATATAATAATATATAATTATATATATAATAATTATATATAAAATATATAATAATTATTATATAAT
>NW_007858659.1:0-631 GCF_000696425.1 Galeopterus variegatus
CTTTCTCAAACAAGCCTCTTCAAGGCCTGTCTTGGCAAGTGATTTTCCTCTACATGGGAAGTGTTTCTCTCCGGGATCCATATGGTTTAGTACCCTGTTTCTTACAAGTCTCTGATCAAAGTTACCTGGCCAATAAGTCCTCCTTTAACTTTCCTATACAAAAAAGAAATCCTACTCTTTCTCTGGCTTTCCATATCCCCCCTCCTTTTTTATTTCCCTCAGCAACTTTTTAAATATTACTATCAGTTAATATATTTGTTCGTTTGTTTATTTTATGTCTTTCTAACTGGAATATAAACTCTGTGAGGGATGAGACTTTCTCATTCATTGCTATATGCTAGCACAATGCACATGCATAGTAGGTGCACAATAATTAATTGCTGACTTAATCCATGATTCATTCCTTGCAAAGTGTTCTGTATAAGATAGTCATGGTAATTTTATTTCTTATGAAAGGATTGTTTCAGGAATGGTTTTGTGACACAAATATAGCTAATGTTACATTAAAAAATGTGCCTGAGTGATTCTGGGAAATGTTCCTATTTTCCATACAGAGGGACTTCAGAAGAGGCTATTTCCCTCTGACTTTACTCTTTCTTTGTGGAAAGTGGTATCTGGAGCTGCTGTGGCC
>NW_007858660.1:0-631 GCF_000696425.1 Galeopterus variegatus
TTAATAATCTAAGAGATGAAATTAATCAATGATGAGATTTCACCTCATATCCACCAGATTAGCTAAAAATAAAAAGACTGGCTTTACCAAGTTTGATGAGGATGTAGAATAAGAGTAACTGGTGATAGAAAGTGTTTATTGTTTCACACTTGGGAATAGTTCACTACATTGCAGTTGAAGTTGAAGATACATATACATACCTTATGACCAGCAGTTCCACTCCTAGGTATATACACTAGAGGAACATAAAGTTACATATATAAGAATGGTCTTTTTTTTTTTTCCTTTCCCTGTAACTTTTGTTTTGCAAATTTTCAAACCTACAGAAAAGTTGCAAAATTAACACAATGAATGGAATAAAGTTTTAATAGATGGTGGCTAAGTGAAACATGGTAGCTAGTCGAGGGAACGTACATGGGCTTTGAAGTCAATGATACCGGGCTTGAAATCCCAACTAGCTGTGTGACCATGGGCAATCTATTATGATCTTTGAGCCTCAGTTTTCTCATCTGTAAATCGAAGGTAGTAATGTGGCCTATCAGATTAGGTATTATAAGGATTAAATACATTATTGTATATAAGCGTCTGCAACATAGCAGTTGTCCAGTAAATTATGGCTGCTATTATTATT
>NW_007858661.1:0-631 GCF_000696425.1 Galeopterus variegatus
CAAGCGGTGCACTGTAGCAGTGTGCCACCAGGCCGGCCCTAGTCTGTGGTTTTTTAAGTGGAGCACCAGGCCTTTGGCAATAACCCAAGAGTTAATAAAAATAAAACAAAGTTCATCAAAAGAGACGTTGGCTTAAGATTTGAGAATGCCCCCAGTTCTACCTACTGAGTAGAGCAACTACGTTCATTTTTAGTTTTGCATAGCTGGTGCTGGGGTTAAAAATCCATTGATCCCAGTGGACACCATTCGGTTTCATTTAGCCAAACCACTAGTGATCTAGGCCCAGGCACTTAGGTAAACATCAGTGAATTGAGGGACCCATTGAGTCAGCAGATTTCTTCAGGCAGAGTGGGAGATAAAGTTTCCCCCAGAGGAATAGCGTCCATTTTTTCATGTAAAGTTGAGATGTCACTCAGGCCATGCCAGCTGTGTTCTTCAATGTACCATTTTCATTTGACAATGAAGGCTTATTAGGCCCTTCCCATCTTGTTAGTTGTTGAGTGTGAGTTGATCCACCCCCAAATGGGAATATCAGGCCCTGCAGAGTTACAAGGCCTCCAAGGGTCAGGCATTCAATTTCAGCAAATGCTCAGTAGTAAGCTAGGATGTTCTTGGTTTATACAAGAACAAG
>NW_007858662.1:0-631 GCF_000696425.1 Galeopterus variegatus
TTAAGACTTGCAGGAGTCAGTGCAACCTGGTTTCCATCCTCAGCTCCACCTCTTTCTAGTTGTGAGATCTTTGGTTAGGAACTTACTGTCTCTGATCTACATCCTCTGTAAAATGAGGATAATAATAGTACCTCCTCCCTGGGGGTTATTGAAAAGATAAAATGAAATAGGTGTAAATGCTTAGAACACACACATACAACATTACGTTATATATGCATACATACATATTACATAACTGTTATTGTTTTTATTATTCAAAATCAAATCCAAACTTCCTGCCTAGTGAAGGATTCTCTCTATAGCATATCAGACAAGCGACTGTTCCTACTCTGCTGGAATACTTCCAGTGACAGGGAATTCACTACTTCTCCCAGTGAATTGTTTAACTAGTACATCGTGCTTCTGGAATTTTATGGAAGTTTAAAGCCGAGAGGAACTTTATAAATCATCAAGTTTAACTGCCTCATGAAGAAACCCAATTTCAAGAGGTGGAATGATTTGTTCAACGTTGCAGGGCTAGTTAGGTGGCAGCTGCTACCCTCTTCCGCTTTCTAATCTTGCTAAATCCACTTTCCTTTCCATCTGAGAGCCTTGGTGCTGCATCCACCAGTAAAGATGGAGGCCCCAGGCT
>NW_007858663.1:0-631 GCF_000696425.1 Galeopterus variegatus
CCCAGGCTCCAGAACCAAGAGAAATAAATGTCTGTTATTTATAAGCCACTCAGTTTATGACATTTTGTTATAGCAGCCCAGACTGACAAAGACAGAGGCCAACATTCATTCTCTAAGAAAGCATTTAAATAATTATTTAAGTAACGTACAAAGTTCTATGTGAGAGTGGTGGAAGAGCAAACTGTTCTTGGCTGGCAGGGACAAGGAGGAGATGGGGTTTCAATTGCACATGGGCAGATGGGAAACATTGATTGATAGCGGAGGAGACACAGAATTCTGGATGGAAGAAATGTCATGAATAATACTGGAAGACTTTTATTGCCAGGATGAGAGATTTGAAATTATCATAGGCAATAAGAAATCCCAGAGGGTTTTTGAACAGAAATATTCTACTTATATATGATGTATTTAGAAAGACCAATTTGACCTTGTAGAGCAGAATGAATTGACTAAATAGGTACTGGATAAAGACATTTATTTCAATAGTCTTGTTAAGATATAATAATTGCTTGACCTTGATAATGCTTGTAGTTGTAGGAATAGAAACAAAGAAAAAAACTTGTATTTTAATTTTTTTTTCTTTTTCAGTGTTATCTAATTGCCTCAAGAAGCAAAAGAAGGGAAATAGTAA
>NW_007858664.1:0-631 GCF_000696425.1 Galeopterus variegatus
GCAATATGCAATGGTGACCTGTGACCCTTGGGTGCTCCCAAGGCTGGAGAATACCTTCTGCAGAAAGAAATGTCTCTTCCCTAATTGGGATAGATCATGAAAGCAGCTTTTAAAAATAGAGGTTGGTGGGGCCGGCCGGGTGGCGCACGGCGCTAGTGCGCTGCTTGGGAAGTGCGGTGGTGCTCCCGCCGAGGGTTCGGATCCCACATACAGACCGGTTCCCGCTCACTGGCTGAGCGAGGCGCGGGAGCAGCACCGAGGGTTGCAATCCCGTTGCTGGTCCCCGGTCCGGTACGGGGGCCACACTGAGGGTTGCCCGTTGCCCGTTGCTGGACACGCAAAAAAAAAAAGACAAAAAAAATAAATAAATAAATAAAAAATAATAATAAAAATAGAGGTTGGGCTTTAGACAAGTCTGTGGTTCCTCAAGTCCTTAAACACAGACATCCCATGTGACCCACCAACTCCACACCTGGGCACGTACACCTGCCCACGCATCTGTGCAGGAATGTTCAAAGCAGCTTTATTCTCAGCAGCCAAAATGTGGAATGACCCCAGTATCCATCGGCAGGTGGATGGGTGGATAAACAGGATGTCCCTAGTATGAAATATTATTTAGCCATAAAAGGAC
>NW_007858665.1:0-631 GCF_000696425.1 Galeopterus variegatus
ACAAGATATCACAAGGTATTAGGCAAGTCTTTCCAAGGAGTTTTGTTTTTGTTTTTGTTCTCCCTTCCCTGCCCCACCTCCATAAAAGTTCAATCTCAATTCCTTAAAGCGGTCTGGTCATGTCTGAAAATATGACATCCCAATCAAAGCCGTGGTAAAATAGCCAGTATCTCTAATTTTGTCTTGTTTTAAAACAAAGCAGATCTTATTGAAGTTATGCAAATAACTACATTGCTATAAAATAAGAATACTCACAAATAGTTTCAAAACCCTGGAGGGATCAAGTAGAGAGAAAGGTAAATATTTCAATTTTGCTTACAAAAGTATACTTTACCAAAAAGCCCAAAGGAGACAAAAAATTTCTTTAAAGTATGGTAAACAAAACAAAAAGAATTAGCAATGTTTCAAGCAAAAAAGTAAAAAAAAATTTTGGTTCTTTATCGGTTCAGTCCCATGTAATTAATTCTTGTTCTGCTTGATGTTAGAGTAGTAATTTTATGAATCCAGTTCTTTTGTTCCACTGGAATTCTGGAGTTTTTTATCCAGTCCAAGTGAATAATCTCAAAGCGGTCATTGGAGGTCTGTATTTCAAAGTACCTGTCAGAGTCTTTTTTTCTTTTCCATGAATTTA
>NW_007858666.1:0-631 GCF_000696425.1 Galeopterus variegatus
ATCAGTGTCCAGAAGCACATCACAGACCCTATTTCATGGACTTCTCCCTCTAACTCCCCTAGTAGGTTCTATCTACTAAGTATATCCCAATTTTACAGATAAAGAAACTTGGGGTGGGAGCTTGTCCAGGGTCACAGACTTGTAAAAGTAAGTGGCAGAGGTCAGTTCAAACCCAAATCTGTCCAACTGAAACCTTTTCCCTTAGCCAGGATATTTTCATGATTTTTTAAATTATAACATTTACATTTAAGTGGCTTGGATAAAACCATCTTTAGAAAAAAATACAAGTTTCAATAAGTATGGAGACATATCTATCATTTATGTGTGCTTCTGAAAAAAAGTAAAGATTAGAAATAAAATGAAGTTTTCACACTGGAATGTGGAATAAAGAGGAAGAATGTGGTTCCGATCAATTCTCGGTGGTTTCGCTTCCAGCAACCCAGGCATGATTAGACCTGCACAGGCCGAGCTCTTTGGGGTGACGCGAAGCTGACGTTGTTGTCGCAGGGAAACCGGCTTCGCAGGCTGAGGGGACAAAACAAACAACTGGAAACTTGTCACCAACTCGCCCCAAGCGCGGTGCGCCCCGGTGTCTGCTGCCCCCACGCGGCCGCCCGCCGCCCCGCACCCG
>NW_007858667.1:0-631 GCF_000696425.1 Galeopterus variegatus
CATCTTTGATGAATGTATCTTGTTGCTGCAGTTTTTCCTGGAGATCAGGGATGATAGAATCTCTGGGATGGATGGAGGCTGTCTTTTGGGTCTGGGGAAGGTTGGGAGTGGGTAGACTAAAGACTTCTTGAGATTCTTTGACCACGGAGGGTAAAGCCCTAACTCCATTTCAGTCCCTTCTGTGAGGACCATCCCAGATATTGATTTTTAGTTAGGATGAATGATGATGACTCCTTCGGGGATGTGGGACAAGATATTCTACAGACCCTAGTCAGGGTGGAGAACAACGGAATGGGTTTGGGAGAGAGGATGGGGATGGGCCTGCGTCTAGACCTGAGTAGGATGTCTAGACCCAAGTAGGAGGTGAGGACCAGTTTTGAGACCAAAGTTGGAATTGGGTCACATGGTGGGGTAAGGGCTGAGCATGGAAAAGCTAAGAAGATACTGTAGAATTAGAGACTCCATCGAATAAAAGAGAGGGAGATTGACATGAGGAAGGCTTTCAAGGGAACCAGGCAGTAACTACCAAGGATTCACTGTGCAGAGAGGGGAGGTCCCAGAAGAGCTGGTTGCATTTCTGCTGTAAATGGTCCTCCAAGACCTTGGGATAAGAGAGCTTCTGAAGTCCAGG
>NW_007858668.1:0-631 GCF_000696425.1 Galeopterus variegatus
GAGAAACCTCCATACTGTTTCCATAGTGACCATACTAACTAACATTCCCACCAACAATGTATAATAGTTTCCCTTTCTCTGCATCCTCACCAACACTTTTTACTTTTTGTCTTTTTGATAATGACCATTCTGAGTGGAGTGAGATGATACCTTATTGTGGTTTTGATTTGCATTTCTCTGATGATTAGTGAAGCTGAGCATTTTTTATATACCTGTTGGCCATTTGTCTTCTTTATATAAATTTCTGTTCAGCTCATTTGCCTATTTTTTAAAAATTTGATTTTTTTTTTTTACTATTAAGTTGTTTGAGTTCTTTGTATACTTTGGGTATTAATCTCTTGTCGGATACATAGTTTGTAAATATTTTCTCCCATTCTACTAGTTGCCTCTTTATTCTGTTGGTTGGTTGCCTCTTTGCTCTGCTGGTTGTTTCTTTTGCTGCGCAGAAGGTTTTTTTTTGCTGATAGAAGCCCATTTGTTTATTTTTGACTTTGGCAATTGTGCTTTAGAAGTCTCATTCATAAAATCTTTGCTCAGTCTTATGTCTTGAAATGATTCCTCTGTGTTTTATTCTAGAAGTTTTAGAGATTGGAGACTTATGTACTTAAGCCATTTTGAGTTTATTTTGCAA
>NW_007858669.1:0-631 GCF_000696425.1 Galeopterus variegatus
GCAAAATCCAAAGAAAAACTGAACAGCTGCCAGCAAAGCAAACATGCTCTGTTTTTAGATGTGAGCTCTCTGCTGACTAGCAGTTCAGGGCCGCTGCTCCACACACTCAAGAACACACAATAGCAACAAACTAAAAAGATACATTGGTACACATGTGCACTAACTCCACCCACACACAACTTGTTTACAAAGAATGTACTGCACCACCCCCAACTGGACCTGAGGTGAGGGGGCCTGACTATTCTATTTTCCTCACAGTTGGCCTTTTTCTTATTGATATATAGGAGTTTTTTTTTTTTTAATATAAGGGAAATTAGCTCATCTTTTGTAACATAAGTTGCAAATATCTTTACTTTGTTTCTGGTTTTTTGCCATGAAAAAGCTTTTCAGGTTTATTTAGAATTTATTGGTCTCTTATTTTATGGCATTTGGTTTTGGGTCCCTATTTAGTATGGCCTTATCCACTCTTGAGCTTATAAAAAAAAATTCCTCATTTTTTATGTTATGATTGTGAGTTCATTTTATATTTTTTAACTTCGATTTTTCTGGAATGTATTTTGATATAAATTTTGGAGTTAGTTTCATTTTAATTCTTTTCCAGATATCTACTAAGTTGTCCCGACATCGTTTA
>NW_007858670.1:0-631 GCF_000696425.1 Galeopterus variegatus
TTTTTTTTTCCATTCTACCATGATACTTAAAATTAAAGTTATAAATCTGTTATTATTGAGCAGGTGATCTGATTTGGACTAAGAATTAAAAACTGGATGGTTCACACTTAAGCATAAATACTCAGCATAGCATAGTATACTAATCTATACTACAGTACTCTATACTACAATTTACAGATTAGTAGCATTTCAGGACAGTATATAATGAGAGATTGTCTACCATTAACATCAATAAAAGGCTACAAAATATATAGAGAAGTAGAGCTTATGGAAATGATGGAAAAGCTATTTCATCATTTATAAACATTGTAAATGAACCTTACAACAATTAACTTACTCATTTTGAATAGGCAAAACATCCTTTTATTATGGTTATTTCTAATTGTAGAAGTACATTTGTAGGTAATTCTAAAGACAACATAAGGCATTCACTAACAATCTTAGATTATAAATGAGATAATGCCTTAGAAATAAAAAGCTAAAATTGCTCCATTTTAGGTGAAATGCAAAAGTTTCACTGACCTTTACAAATCAAGGTCATTTAAAATGGATTTTGAAAATGGATGTAAATCAATTCTAAAATTGTTGATGTTGAAGTCCCTTTGTATTCAGTGTCTTCTTGGTGGTCTCA
>NW_007858671.1:0-631 GCF_000696425.1 Galeopterus variegatus
GCCCAGCACACCCAATGACAGCCATAACCGCCCTTCATGGAGCATCTGTTATTCACCCTGCTAAAAGCTCTGGCCCCACCATCTGATACAATACCGCAACCACCCTGGGACACCTGCCCCTATTTTCCCAATGAGGAAGTGGGAGCAAAGACAACTAATTGGCTTCAATCTAGGAAGTTAGGAGCCTGAATGTGAGTCTAGACAGTCTGTCTCTCAAGTTCATGCTCTGATTTGCCACTCTGAGTTACCTAGTGAGAGATGCCTACCTGGAATGTCTGTAGTTAAAACTTACTTCCAGGCATTTTGCATGTATAGACTCCTTATTTAATCTTACCAAAGGAAATACAAAAAAAACAAAAAATTATGAGTTATAGATTATCAGTATCCAATTATAGAGACAAGAAATTTGAGACCCAGAGAGGTTAAGCAACTTCTCCAAGGTCACAGAGTTTAAAAAAAAAAATTACAGAACAGGGGTTTGAAACCAGGCAGTTTGGCACCAATGCCCATGAGCTTGATCACTTCCATCACTAATAACTATTGCTGCCAAAACAAAATTTCACAAACTCAGTGGTTTAAAACAATATATATTTATTATCTTACAATTCTGGAGGTCAGAAGTCTGACACAG
>NW_007858672.1:0-631 GCF_000696425.1 Galeopterus variegatus
TACTACATGCTGAGTTTGTCTCAGGCCAAAAGACCCCAGGAACATCATTTCATCTGCACTCAAATCCAGTACCATCCTTAGACTCAGGCAAATAGCCTACCCAGCCCCACGCCCCTGCATGGTGACTCTCATTTAGATGGTTCCTCTCTCACCACAATCAGGCTGTGCCCCTTTCCATGAAGCAAAGAGTTCACAAGGATACATCAATTTGGTACCAATATCCCCAAGTTCTTATCTACATACCCAAAACCTCCGAGTTCCCTGCTCAACATCTCTGAGCTCATTTCCAAGGCCTGCCTGGGCTTTTTCCCTAGACAGTCCTCCTAAGTAAGGAGTGAGCCAAGTGTCCCCTCCCCTAGTCTCAAGTAGCAGCCAGAGGCAGCCATCAGGATTTCGTGGACAAAGCTTAGATGTGGGGACTGGGGATTCCATAGGTCTTCCTGGCACTGAACAAAGCCAAGGCTGGGAAGACAAGGGGGTACAGCATCGGCTGGGGGCCTCCATTTGTCCTTCATTCCCAGTCTCACAAATGGGAGGCATAGGCCTGCCTGAACCTGACCATGTCAGCCTTCTCTACCAGAGCCCGAGTGCTGCCAATGCTGGGAATTCTTTCCAACCTCATGTTGGCCCA
>NW_007858673.1:0-631 GCF_000696425.1 Galeopterus variegatus
CTGTAAGTAGCAGGATGGGATTTGATCCCTGGCGGCCAACCTGTCTGTAGCACTGTCCAGGTGCTCAGTCTCAGATGATGGTGACCATGGGGAAATTACGGTCCCAAGTTGCCAAAACTTCTCCTTTTTTTAAAGGGAGCCAGTTTACCTAAAATTTTTAATGGAAAACTGAATTTTTTAATTGTTGGCAATATCTTTAAAAAAATTTTTTTAAACCCCATTTCAGATCAACAATTGAGTATGGCTGGGTGTGGACTAGGATTACTTCCTTCTTGCCCAAAGTTATAAAATCATTGCTCAACCTACAACTCTGTGCACATGGGGGGTAACCCGGACCAAGGAAGTGAAGATGTAAACAGGAACCCATACCAGTACTATTTCAGGAAATGCCCTTTGAGGAAGCTTTGCAATATCGGGTCAGGGAGGGACTGTGACCTCCTAGGCTTTGCTAGTTTCACCAGAAACCTAGGGAAGATATGGATCAAAATTCCAGATTTGCAATGAAGTAGTCTAGACCTGTGTGTTTAGGTTGGAGCACTGTAATCCTATAGTTTGAAGACTCCCAACCAGCCATGTAGTAGTGTGTGGTCAGCTAAGACACTGACCCTCTCAGTGCTCAGGGGGCTGGATA
>NW_007858674.1:0-631 GCF_000696425.1 Galeopterus variegatus
AGGGCAGAATTGGTTATGGCATTGCCTTTGGTATTGAGCAATCCCCCCCCCCTTTTTTTTTTCTTAATTGCTGCATGAGATATGAGTATATGGAAAACATATTTGGCATCTGTGTACAGGGTAAGGGATTTACTTTGTGACAGTATACAGGCCCGAGTGGCCGCAGTGAGTTCAGCTTGTTGGTTAGTGTTACCGGATGATAATGCCTGGGCTTCTATAATTGAGTCCAAGGAAACCACAGCGTAGCCTGCATAATGCTCATACCCAATTCTGAATGAGGATCCATCTGTGAACCATGTAAGATCTGCCTCGGGTAGAGGGCCCTCAGAAATGGAAGAGTGACAGGGGATGAAATTTTGGAGGGCTTCCAAACAGTTATGGACTGGAGTGTCGAGCAGATAGGGAATAGGGAGAAGGGTAGCAGGATCTTTAGAGGTGAGCACGGGAGAAAGGTAATATCAGGATTTTGTAGGAAGGAGGACAGCAAGCCTAAAAGCCTAGATGTGGGAAGGAAGTGTAGAGCTTTGTAGGTGAGGGGGTCCTTTAGATGGTGAGGTGAGAGTATGGTTCAGGGTGCACCAAATGTTAATTTATAAGCCTCATTCTGTAGTAGATGTCTAGCAGCCAGGGC
>NW_007858675.1:0-631 GCF_000696425.1 Galeopterus variegatus
GCTAAGGGTCCTTCCCATGTACTTTGAAAACACCCAGTGCACACCTCTAGTTAATCCTTCTCATAATTATGTTAAAGTTATCTGCTCACAGATCTGATTCTTCAGGGCCAGTGACTGTCTTTTTAATCTTTGTACCTATAGAGCTAGCCCAATGCCTGGAACACAGTAGGCTCCTAATTATCTGCCTTTTATTGAGCCTCGGCCATGTGCCAGGTGTTTTCATTCTTCCGTGAAGGGCTTTCCCAGCAACATCAAAGCTGGGCCTCTGATAGAATTTGCATCATGTTCTTCTTGAATTCCCTATTTTGTAAGCCCACCTTGCCTTCCAAACCAGAAACCTGAGCTTCATTCTAGACTCTTCTTTCTTTCTCCAGCCCCATATCCAATTAGTCATTCGTGTCCTGTCCATTCTATCTCCTTGAAATCTCTGTACCCATCAGTCTCCTCTTATTCTGGACTCACTGCCACTGTCGTAGTTTCCTGAAACAAATGTCCAGCTGGTCGCCCTCTCCTCAGAACGACATTCCTCCCATTTCTCTCAATAGCTAAAAAACCCTTGAGTGAAGTGTTCTTCTGAGGGGGATGGATAAACAGCGTTATGTCCATACAGCAGAGCACTACCAATAACCAG
>NW_007858676.1:0-631 GCF_000696425.1 Galeopterus variegatus
GCAACTCCAAATATGGAAGAGGATGCCTATTTAATGAGCTCTCCTTCCCTTTCTAGATGCACTGGACTTGCTTTTTGAAGCTTTTTTGAATTAAATATATATATTTTTTATTACAGCTCAATAAATGATACATTCTGTCTTTGTCTTGAGAATCATAATTCTATTGTTCTCTTGAACACACCCCCACAGTACACTCTCTCTTCTTAGCCAAACTGAGTAGGAGGCAAGTATGAAAAGCAACAGGAGATATGTCACATGTAGAACTGTACAATCCACATGCCTAAGTACCCCCATTCACTCTCCTGTAAACACAATCAAGAGTTCTGATTTTAATTCAGTCTTGCCCTCACTTATAATGCACTAAATTTGCCCTTTCCAAGCTTTTAAAAACATCTGTGGTGGAAACACTAATTATACACACACACACACACACACACACACACACACACACACACAAAACACACTAATAATACCGCTGCAAAAAAGAAAACTCAGAAGTTTCAAAAAGAAGAATAACTCATAATTCTTAGATGGTTAAAAGAAGTGAAAAATTACCAAAGACCATTGTTGCCTTGTATCTATTGTGTATTATGAAATTTAATGAAGCTTCTCTGCATAGTAACATTAAAGT
>NW_007858677.1:0-631 GCF_000696425.1 Galeopterus variegatus
CTGACTTCAAAATACAGCACAAAGAAATAGTAATCAAAACAGTATGGTACTGGCACAAAAACAGACACAAATACCAATGAAAGTGAGTAGAAAATTCAGAAATAAATTGATGTACCTACAGCCAACTGATTTTTGACAAGGGAGCCAAGAACATATACTCGGGAAAGGACAGTCTCCTCAATAAATGGTGTGGAGATCTACATCAAATTGGAGATCTATATGTAGAAGAATGAAACTAGACCCCTATCTCTCACCATATAACAAAATCAACTCGAAATGGATTAAAGACTTAAATGTAAGACCCAAAACTATAAAACTTCTAGAAGACAACATAGGGGAAACACTTTAAGACATAGGTCTGGGAAGAGACTTTATGAGTAACACTTCAGAATCATAGGGAACAAAAGCAAAAATTTAGAAATGGAATTATATCAAACTAAAAAGCTTCTGCACAGCAAAGGAAACAGTCAACAGAGCAAAAAGACAACCTGAAGAATGGAAGAAAATATTTGCAAACAATGCATCCTACAAGGGATTAATACCCAGAATATACAAAGAATTCAAACAATTCAATAGCAAAATCCAAATAATCTTATTTTTAAAATGGGCAAAGGAACTGAATTGACATTTT
>NW_007858678.1:0-631 GCF_000696425.1 Galeopterus variegatus
CTATTTACCAGGCATTATTCTGGTGCTGAAATTAGGAGTGAACAAAACAGCTCTCTCATGCTGCTCACCTTCTGGAAGGGAGGCAGCTGCTAAAAGCACAGTAGATTGTGGACTGTCAGGCCCTGTGGTCACCAGGAATGCTCCTCCCATAACAGGGAGCACGACTGACCAGGGCCCTGCTGCTGTGCTTTAAAATCTGCCTCTGATCTGTACCCAGATCAAGGACTGAGTGCAGAAGGAGTCCTAAGGCAACCCCATTGCTAGGAGATGTGAGACTCCTCCCTTGGCCAACCCAGGCTCAAGGACACTATGAAATACAGCTTTGCACAAACTACCTGGGATGCCCCTGGTGGCTTCAGGTTTCATCTGATTCTCTCCCTGCTCCCCATCACTGGGATGAGAACTGAATGGGGTCCGACCCTCTCCCAGTCTTTTTGGGTTCCCTTCCAGTGTTTTTCACAGGCATCTCCCCTAATAAAATACTGCAAGCTTAATCTTGTCCTAGCATCTGCTTCTGAGAGAACTCAGTTAATGCAGACATTTTGCAGAAAAGTAAAGCAGAGAAAAGGGAAAGATAGGGCCAGGGTGTGGGGGGAACTTGGATATCTGAAGCAGGAGAACTCTTGGCAGA
>NW_007858679.1:0-631 GCF_000696425.1 Galeopterus variegatus
TTCAAAGCATAATCCTAATATCAACTTGTGATAAGATTCTGGGTTGGTATCAGGTGGTACCGCCAGTGTTACCTCTAAGATGGCTATATTCGTAGAAGCTTGGAAAAACTCTAAAATAGGTTTTAGGACTAGAACTAGTATAAATTCTTTAATTATTTCTAGTAATTGTAATACTTCCTTTGTCTATAGATTTTCTTTACTCAATTCTTAAAATTTTAGATTCTTCATGAAAGAAATCAAATACCTGGAAAAGCCCCCATTCCTATGGTACATACAGTTTGCAGTTAAGAATAGTATTACGTTGTCATTACTGACAGCAACAAGAAGTTTCTATTTTCCTTGGTGGGACAGAGATGGCAGATAAAAAGGGAGAACACCCGAATTTCATTGAAATTGGTACAGATACTACAAAGACTGTTAAAGTGTTTTCAAAATAACAAAATATGCCAATACATTAATTAAAGAGCTCAGCAGGATTAAAAATTGTTTACCAACACTGTCACTGAAAAGCCATTTGTAAAGGTTGTACCAAACTGGGATCATGTAAATTTCTATCATTATGACATCGAACTGGATTTTGTTTCCAGAAATCTCTAAAATCCGAATTACTCTCTGAATCTAAATGTATTCA
>NW_007858680.1:0-631 GCF_000696425.1 Galeopterus variegatus
TGAACTAATCCTAGAGTAAAGACTATTCTAGATCTGCCCTAGCAAGATTTTAAAAGTATCCATGAAAGACTCAAGCTGATCTGAAAACTACTTAACTGTCTGTCAAAACAAAGTTTAATGCTCTTTAGAGAAATACAACAAAATACAGACACCTGACAACATAATATCATAGTGTTCAAAGTACTAAACAAAAATACTGAGACACATTAAAAAGTAGGAAAATGTTTACTATGACAAGGAGAAACATCTATGGGCAGAAACAGACCCAGAAATAACACAAATGATGTTCTTTGTAGACTTTAAAATAGATTTTACAAATATGCTAACAGATTTAAAGGAAAAACTGTGAACATAATGAGGAGAGAAATGGAAGATCTAAAAGGAATAAAATGGAACTTCTAGAGCTAAAAATTATAAAAATAAAAAAAAATCCATGAATAGAATTACCATCAGATTAAACAGATAGAATTATTATCAGATTAGACAGAATTATCAGCAGATTCAATACTGCAGAGGAGAAAAACAGTAAGCTTAAAGACAGAGCGGTAGAAACTATACAAACTGAGGAACAGAGATGAAAAAGACTGAAAAAATAAATAAATATAGAGATTCAGTGACCTGTAAGCAATAA
>NW_007858681.1:0-631 GCF_000696425.1 Galeopterus variegatus
GGGGTCCAGGTGACAGACAAGTCACAGTCAGGCTCCTGATGAGAGACTCTGTGAAGGGCAAAGAGCCGGGCAGCTGGAGGACCCCAAGCCATGAAACAACAGCTCTAAGGGCGGAGGTCCTGGATCTCAGGAAGGCTGGGTCCTCCCTGGGTACCCTGTCCCTGACCCACCCACCCCTACCAGGATCCTAACTGTGCAGCAAACCTGAGGGCAGCACTGCGGTGGAAACTGGGGCTTCCCACCCCAAGTCAGGCCGGCCCGGCTCCTCCCTGCGCAGGGTTGCCATGGCGACCACTGGAGGCGGCTGAGTCTCTCTGAGGATGCAGAATGACATTAACCTGCCTGAGCCGAGGGTGGGAGGGGGCGGAGTTCTTCCCGGTATTCCCCAGGGCTGGAGAGGCCCTGGCCACGCCCACTTCCCCGGGTAAGGCCAAGGGGCCACAGAGCTGTTAGGAGACGGGGTGAGGCCGGGATCAGAAGAAAGCCCTGTTGATTACAGGGCGCTGCCCCTTCTCTAGTCACAGGCTGAGCCCCTAGACATGGCCATCTGCTAAGAGGAGCAGTATTCATTGTGACCTTTCTCAAGTGCCTGAAATATATACATTTCAACAGCCCTCCTGCTGTCGATAGT
>NW_007858682.1:0-630 GCF_000696425.1 Galeopterus variegatus
GAGAGAGAGAGAGAGAGAGAGAGAGAGAGAGAGAGAGAGAGAGAGAGAGAGAAACTCAGTAAACAGTGTCTGATTTGGTATTTATCTCTCCAAAATATGGTAATTACCCACACGTGTATTCAGTCCTCCTTCTTATTTCTCACAAATAGATGGGGGCCCAGGGACTATAGAACAGAGAATTTCTATAATTTATCACCATTAGTGTACTTTTACAAGTTCTCTTGAGAGAGAGAGAGAGAGAGAGAGAGAGAGAGAGAAATCATAGCAATATCTCAGTAGGCACAGCGAAAAAAAATGACAAAATTCAACATCCCTTCATGATAAAATCCCTCAGCAGATTGAGTATAGCAGGAAAGTATCTCAACACAGTAAAATCCATCTATGACAATCCTACCATCAGCATCATCCTGAATGGGGAAAGCTGAAAGCTTTCCCTTTAAGAACAGGAATAAGACAAGGATGCTCTCTCTCACCACTCCTGTATAACATAGTATTGGAAGTATTAGCTAGAGCAATCAGGCAAAAGAAAGAAAGAAAGTGCATCCAGGTCAGAAAAGACAAAGTCAAAGTGCCCCTATTCTCAAATGACATGATCTTCTATACAGAAAAACCTAAAAACTCTACCAAACA
>NW_007858683.1:0-630 GCF_000696425.1 Galeopterus variegatus
GGAGCGCTGCCACGCTTCCCAAGCGGCGCACTATCCAGTGCGCCACCGGGCCGGCCCCAGAGTTCAGATTTTTTAACCCAGGATTTTTTACTCCCAAAGTCCATGTTCTTCCCAGAAACTATCTGAGGCCCCAAATGTCCAGAACCCGAGTCCTGTGAGCACAGGGAACACTGAAGGAGACCTCAGCCCCATGTTGAGTTTCAAGTTGGTTCAGTAGAAGGGTTTGCAGGAGCTTTCCCTGATGGCTGAGGCAGAGGGTCATCTCTCACCTGACAGACAAGAACGAAAGCTGAGGGGATGGATGTGTGCTCTCCAAAGGACACAGACATGGGGGACACGGGGCCTCACCCAGGGAAGCAGAGGTAAGCAGCAGCTATGGCCAGCCAGATGTGCATGTGATTTGCCTTTAAGTATCCAGAGAGTTTGATGACAGCTGCTGAAACTGGCAGTGAAACCCTGCTGATTCCTCAGCAGCAGCTCATTGTCACACCTGGTTCTCTCAGCAGTCGAGTTTTGTCGTTGTTGTTGAAATAATGCGTTTATCTCAAAAAACAAATAGTGTGAGTACTTTTTGCTGCTTCCTCACTGGATACCCAGACATGGCGAATAAACCCAGTTGTCCTGGGGATA
>NW_007858684.1:0-630 GCF_000696425.1 Galeopterus variegatus
GGGAAAACATTTGCATAATAGAAGCATACTTCAAAAAGTTTGTGGAGAGATTTGTATTATTTTTTAATTCTATGTTTTGAAGTATCCTCGTATTTGCAGGGCAAGACTTTCTTACGTGAGATGGAAACCTAGAAACTTCAAAGAGAAATTTAGAGCCATCTGACATCAAAAAACTAACAATTGTTTAGATAACATATACCATAAACAAACTTAAAATTATAAGCATTGGATGGGAAAAAATATTTGCAATGTGAAAAAAGGAAAATATACCTAACATATAAATAGCTTCAATTAATAAGAAAAGAACAAATATCCCCATAGAATGGTATAGAAAAATGATAAAAATGTTTAAATATTAGACTTGGAAGTACAAATTATCAAGAAAATATAAAATAAATGCTCAAGCTCATTAGTTAAGAATTCAACTAAATTCAAATGAAAATAAAAGCAATTTGTCATTCCTCAGAAAGACAAGACAGAGCAGTTACATCCTGTGGCTTGACGCTACAGGAAAACGTACACTTGTGCACCTTATACGCAGGGGTGTGCATTATTAAAGCCTTTTGGAAAAATATCTGTCAACATGAAGAGAGGCACATACTTTAAACCCTTCATCCCACTTTTGAGAAT
>NW_007858685.1:0-630 GCF_000696425.1 Galeopterus variegatus
CACAAATTTTTAAAACAGAAAACCACTCCTTTTCTAATCACCCAGCTTAAATCACTTTTCCTCTATAGATAGACCTCTCTAAGCCACAGCTGATAAGAACGGCTTAAGCAGTAGGTGATTCTAAGCTTAGCAGTAGGGAGTGTGGGGCTCTGAGCTGGGTGTCATCAGGATCTTCTTGTAGGTCTCGGTTCTTTCTTCAAGAACCTGGAGAAACAGGTATATGGGAGCTGGATTTGGAGGGCCATTGGCAACAGTGGTCTTCAGGTAGCATAGGTCTTGGACATGTAGGACCCAGTATTGTCTTACAGTCTGCTTCTTGCATTGAAAGCAAAGACCATGTTAATGACTGTCTATGACCCTACAGACCTGAAATGTGTCCACCTGTTACAGGGCTCACTCAGCTCCTGGCTGAGGCTCCCCAAAATTTATGTAGAACTTACAAGTCTGGCTGCCTGCCCCCAGATAAAAGCAAACCAATCAAAAGTCAAATGTTGGTGACCATAGAAGTCAGCTTTTATTCAGGAATACTGGTGACCTGAGGAGAGATGTTGGGCTAACCCATCTGTCTGGTAAACCTGAAGGAGAATGGGCAGGCTAAAGCCATCTCCAAGACTCAGGTTTACTGAGGAG
>NW_007858686.1:0-630 GCF_000696425.1 Galeopterus variegatus
AGGGAAAACATTTACAGACTTGCAAGAGCTGAAAAGTGTATTTTTCCTTCATCTCCAGTTGGTAAAAGTTTCTTGAATTAAGGTCAAATCTAAAGGTAAAAACCAAATCAAGGATGTGCCAACAGAAACATAACCTGAGAACAAAGACTAAATAAAAGGCATGAATGTCAAAACTTTCCTTAATCTGATTGTATAAAGTGACCCTCAGGAGATCATTTCATTTGGACAAAATTTCTTAAAGGTGAGAGTGAACTGTTGTGATTTTTATGGAAGCCTGATGTATTAGTCATCTCAGGCTTATATAACAAAATACTGTATACTGGGTGGCTTAGAAACAGAAACTTATTTCCCACAGTCCTGGAGCCTGTAGTCTAAGATCAGGGTGCCAGCGTGTTAGGGTTCTGGTGAGGGCTCTTTCTGGCTTGCAGGTGGCCACCTTCTCACTGTGTCCTCAGATAACAGAGAGAGAGCATGAGCTTAAGCTCTCTGGTGTCTCTTCTCTTCACGGCACTAATTCTATCTTGAGGTCTCCATCCTCATAACCTCATCTGAACCTAATTACCTCCTGGCGGGCCTTAAAAACTAATGCCACCTTAAGTGACATTACAAGCAGCGCCATTATGGGCCCAC
>NW_007858687.1:0-630 GCF_000696425.1 Galeopterus variegatus
CGGGTTTGGATCCTATATAGGAATGGCTGGTACGCTCACTGGCTGAGCGCGGTGCAGATGAGACCAAGCCAAGGGTTGCGATTCCCTTACCGGTCACAAAAAAGACACACACACAAAAAAATTACCATTTCTTTGTGATGAGAACATTTGAGCTCCTCTCCTCTAGTCATTTGAGAACATACAATAAATTATTGACTATAGATGCCTAGCATTATTCCACACCTCTAGAACATGTGTTTCCTTTTTAGCTGTAATATTGTGTCCTTTAAGAACTGCTCCCTATGTCCCCTCCCCCTTCCCTTCCCAACCTCTGTAAGCAACAGTTCTACTCTCTACTTCTAGAAGTTCTTGCCTTTTCTTTTCTTTTTTCTTTTTTCTTTTGGCTCATACATATGAGTAAGGACATATGATATTTATCTTTCTATGCTTGACTTATCTCACTTCACATATTGTCTTCCAGGATCATTCATTTTGCCACAAATGACAGAATTTCATTCTCTTTCGTGACTGGATAGTATTCCGTTATGTATATATACATTTTCTTTATCCATTCATCTGTCCATGGACACCCAGTTTGATTCTGTGTCTTGGCTATTGAGAATAGTGCTACAATAAACATGGTGGGCAGGT
>NW_007858688.1:0-630 GCF_000696425.1 Galeopterus variegatus
GATGGGAATCTTCAGCTACTTGTGGTTGGATCTAGCTGGGCACCAGGACACATGCCAGTCACACAGCTGTGTGTGACAGGTGTGAGGACATCTGTCTAACATCTCCTGTTACCACCCATAGCCTAATGACCACACCATCAATCGATCCTGCTGGTCCTGGTTAATGCACAGAATCTGTGGACCTGGTCCTCCACCAAACTGAAAAAGAGCTCACAGGACTAGACAGAATGGCCTGGATTTATTTTGGAAGAGAGTCACAAATGCATGGTGGGTGGGAATGGGAAAATCCAGTAGTTTATGTGCGGGGTTGGAGAGAAGAGGATCACAGCCAGGCTGCTAGTCTTGGGTCACAAACTGATGCCTGCAACTGAACTAGCAGGACTTGAAGACAGACAGCATGGGGTCTGAAGGGCAGGGTGCAGGGGTTGGCGACGGGGAAGGCAGCCTAGCAAATGTGCAGGGAAACACTCAAAAAGCACTGGTACTGGGCTGGTCAGTTAGCCCACTTGGAAGAGCATGGTGCTGGTAACACCAAGGTCAAGGGTTCAGATCCCCTTACTGGCTGGCTGCCAACATAAAATAAAATGCTGGTCCTGGATCATTTGCTGATGGTGCTATTAATTCATATGC
>NW_007858689.1:0-630 GCF_000696425.1 Galeopterus variegatus
AAAAAAAAAAAGAATAATATTGGCCTCTTAGGGTTAGTGTATACTAGGCATCCAGGGACTTCTAATACAAGGATATAAATATTTATAAATATGCAGATGCCTGTATGTTAATTGAGACATGACTTGCAAACATCAAGACTGGCATATTAAATTGATTAACGAATAAGAAAAGCATATGTACATTCTGTTGTATTATCATGAATATCTGAGGGAAACATACAATTTCACAATTCAGCCACATCCTCAACAGGCTGAGGTGAGAATAGTGCATTTGCATTAGCAACAAAACCTCAGTTGATAAAGGAATGAAAAGTAAAACATGCACTGAGAGAGATAAACCTGCTTCTTTATCTCATCCTTCAGTGTCTTAGAAGAGGTTTCTAAGGGAAGAAAAGATTGTGGGAATTTGGTTGCACATAGCAGAGGATGATTTATGAAAGTTCAATCATAGAGTGACCCCATCAGTGGTATTTGCCAAGAACCAAATGTGAGTGTCTTTGGTAGAGTAGAACAAAAAGCATCCTAAATGCATATCGAGCTTCAAAACAAAGAGTAAATAACAGGGGCTGCCAAATACAAGAAACCTGAAAGGGCATTATAATTATATATATCAGAACAGAATTCTAAATA
>NW_007858690.1:0-630 GCF_000696425.1 Galeopterus variegatus
TTATTTTTCTGTATAATTGGCGATTTAGACTCCAAAGTTTTTAATGTCTATATTAATATTATTCTGAAAAATAAACAAGATTTCTCAATCAAGAAATTATTATTTACAGCAATAATCATTCCAGTTCCCCTTGCCCCAATCTTTTATATTTACTCAAATTTTCCATTTTTTTTTCTTATCTAGTCTTTTTTGTTGTTGTTGTTGTTTTTGTTTGTTTCTTTGTCATGTAGTTTCTGTCTTGTAAGGGCATATAATTTAAATTCTAATCTGTTACCATCATCTATCTATACATCTATTTTAGTCTTAATTCTGCAGTTAGAAATATGGAATATAACCAATCTTTTCTTTTTATGGGATTTCCCCAATATTCTCTTGTTTGGCTCAAGTTCATCTAATGGTTTTCTTTGTTTTTCTAAAGAAGGACTTATGGAAAAATATATCCTGAGGTCTTCTATATTCAAAATTAATTATGTCTAGACTATTTACATGGGGGATACCATAGTTGGATAAATAATCCTTAGATCTCATTTCCTTTTCTTTAAGTTCTAATAGGTATTACTCTGTTGCCTTCCGTTTTATTTAATCTTTTCTATGAACCTCTGTTTTTGCATGTTGTTATATAAAATGTAA
>NW_007858691.1:0-630 GCF_000696425.1 Galeopterus variegatus
CACCTTGCTCAGCCAGTGAGCGGGAACCGGTCTGTATGTGGGATCCGAACCCTCGGCGGGCACGCTGCCACGCTCCCAAGCGGCGCACTGTAGCAGTGCGCCACCAGGCCGGCCCAAAGACATGAGTTTTATGGGGCCAGGGGTGGAATGCAGTGGATTGAATGGCCCCGCAAGTCATTGAGGCTTAATCTTCATTGTACCTGTTAAGGGTAGGAAATCCTATTATGGTAATTGAAAAGTGGGGCCTTGAAGAGGTGATTAGATTCTGAGGATCATGCCCTAAAGAATGGATCAATAATGGTGGTCACGAGAGTGGTTCTGATGGCTTTAAAAGAAGAGCACATGAGAGTCTCTCTCTCTCTGCTTCCACCATTTCACAATGTAATACTCTGTGTCACTCAAGCCACCACCAAGGAAGACTCTGACCATATGTATTCCCTGGACTTTGGACTTCCCAGCCTCCAAAACTGTAAGAAATAAATTCCATTTTCTTATAAATTACCCAGTTCCAAGTATTTTCATTATAAGCAACAGAAATGGTCTAATACAAGAGCCAATGTGGGGACTCCCTGTTTGTCATGTGTACCTGTTCCACTCTTATGAGCAGAGGAAGTAAACCTTCAGATTTCA
>NW_007858692.1:0-630 GCF_000696425.1 Galeopterus variegatus
TGGGATGAGGTAGAGGTTCTTGATGTGCCTGGTCTTATTAGGAACAACACCAAAACGGCCATGACTGCTAAAGTAGGAATAGAGAGAAACGTAGGCAACCTCTTCTTCCTCTGTCAGGGGGTGAAAGCGGATCAGACAGAGCTCCTGCAATGCAAACAGAGGACAGGGGAAAGGATTTACCTGTGGCCATGCGAGGAAAGCATCTGCTTTAAAATTTGTACCTAAACGTCAAATGTACAGCCTGAAATGGGAGATTTTAGCAATTCTGATTTTGACTTTCATAGCCTTACTGTCCAACATTTGAAATAATGAAATAATGAAGTAGTAAAAGAAATTCACAATCAAGCATCCAAGTGCTTGATTCCAGTCTTGGTTTCAGCAGGAGACCCTTTAAAATGACTTCTACTCACAGCCTCGATTTCAGAGAGCTCTCCAGTGAGAGGGACAGGCCATGTAAAGTGTAGGCTTAGCCGCGTCTGCAGCAAAGTCAGCTTTCCCGCACGCACAGCGACTGTGGGCACGGTGAGCAGCTGCACGATTTGCAGCCATCCCCTGTGTGTCTCCACACTGGAGGGTTAAACAAGGCACAGGGTCTAAACCCTTTTGGGAATCTGATGGAAAACTGTACAT
>NW_007858693.1:0-630 GCF_000696425.1 Galeopterus variegatus
GGGGTGGGGTGGGGTGGGGCTCTTTGAGAGGATGGAAAAGCCGCCTTCTAGCCAGGCTTCCTTGCAAGCTGATAGCTTGCCTTTTTCCTTCCTTCATTTCTTTTGTTCCAGTCTCTAGTTCAAAGACCACCACCCAATGGGTAAGAGTGAGTAACAGAATGGCTGCCTGCTGCTTAGTGGAAGTTTCAAACCTCCATGGACAGCCATACATTAGACTTGAATTTCTCCAACTCTGGTCTGGGACCACCTCCTTCAGCACCAACAAAGGCACTTTTTAACTGGCAGACTCAGGTCCCACCCAAGCCCCACAGAATCAAAAGTGGGGTGAAGCCCAGACATCTGCATTTATATCAAGCGTAGAGGATTCTGAAGCCAAATAGGCTTTGAGAACAGCTGTGGCTCAGTGCTGGAAGCACGAGCTTCAGGTCAACCTCACCCAGCTGTTGTAAAGGGCCCAGAAGGAGCAGCTACTTGCCCAAAGCTGCACAGCCATGAGCGGTGGGGCCAGGATGCAGCCCAGGCCATCCTGGCTCATGTAGCTGGTGGACCCAGCTGAGCTTTAGCCAAGGGCCCCATGCACCTGTAAGCAGCACCCCTTAGAGGATGAGACCTTCTTATTTGGGTGTCGGT
>NW_007858694.1:0-630 GCF_000696425.1 Galeopterus variegatus
TGCAGAGAAAATCAATTTCTATCCTCTTTGAGATCCACGTTGACTATGTTCTTGGTCAGCTGTTTTGTGAACTTCATCTGCAGTTCCCAATTTCTTTCTATTCTCTGCTTCCGACCTTATTCTTCTCTTTTTCCATCCTCCATAGACCCACTGCTGATTGTGCTGTTCAAGGCAACTAGCAAAGCTCCCAGTGACAGATTCAAATAAACCTACCCTTAATCTTTGGAAGTGCAGTTACAATTTCTTTTGTAAAACTTACTACTGCAGCGGTCAGTATTAGTCTCTGTTCTATTATAATTTTCATCTGGCCATAGACATATATTGTCTTCTAAGACTTTAGATCTCACCTATGAGAATAAACATTCTCTGTCAGAGAAGCTCCAGGGCTTCCCACCTGCTTGCAAAGGAGTTAAGCTTCAGCAGCTGACCCAGGGCTCTGTTCCCCTTTCGTGAGAAAGGATTTTGTAGCAAGACAATGGAGAGCTGTCACCGTGGTGGACGTCCGGCCAAGGGAACACGGTGGAAGTCAAACGTGAGTAAAGCCCAAACTGTTCTTCCTCAGTGGTCTCTGTCTTGTGGCTTCTGTGTCTATGAAGGGATCTATAAGCCGACTCTTTGAAACCAGGCTAT
>NW_007858695.1:0-630 GCF_000696425.1 Galeopterus variegatus
AGTAATCTTTTGCAGCTCCATCACCCAGGGGAAAGCGGGTGACAAATCTGTGGAAGGCAAAACAGCATGTCTTCTGCCAGCATCCATAAAACTGTGGCAGGCAAACTTGTTAGCTTGCAAATAGGATGAAAGCTCAGATCCTTCATAGTTCTTGACAATTTTCCTTGGGATTTCATCTTTGACCTGTGCATTAGTTAGAAGTAGTTGTTTAATTTCCAAATATCTGGTACATTTCTGTATATCTTATTCCAGCATATAATTGGATGATACATTTTTATTTTATTTTATTTTACTTTTTTAAAAGATGACCAGTAAGGGAGCCTTAACCCTTGACTTGGTGTTGTCAGCACCACACTCTCCCCAGTGAGACACGGGCCGGCCCCTGATGATACATTTTTAAAAAATCCATTCTGACAACATTTTTTTTTCAGTGTGTTTAGATCACTTACCTTTAATGTAATTATCAATATGTTTGAATTTAGGTCTATCATTTTTATTTGTTTTCTATTTGTTCCTCCATTTATCATCCCTGTTTCCCTTTTCCTGCATTTTTTTTTTTGGATTATTTCAACAATTTTTATCCTATTTTAATTTATCTATTGTGTTTTTGACTGTATCTCATTGTGTGCT
>NW_007858696.1:0-630 GCF_000696425.1 Galeopterus variegatus
TTTTTTTTCTGCAATAAAAACATCTCTTACTATATTTTCTTGCACTTTCTCTCTTGCTATTGCTGTTACATAAGAAAGTTATCAATTTTTTAAACATTATCAAATTTTTTATAATATCAAATTTTTTGCATCAAATATTGGACCACTTTAATGACTTAACCAATTGTTCTTTCAGCTTGTCAGTTGATTAGCAAATTTTCTAGGTAAAGATTTCTGATATGTTTAGATAATAATCACTTAGTCTCCACCTTTAAATTATAAACATTATTTACTTATTTGTTATTTTAGTGTTTTGTTACACTGGCTAGATCCTCTTGAATAATCTAAAATACATTTTGACTAATTTAATACTTATGAAAATGTATTTCTTAAAAGCAGTTAAATTTTATTGGTGTCTGTAAATTTATACATAGTACCAGGCATTGTAATGATTACTATTGTGTAGAATGAAAATCAAGAATAATCAGCCGTTTCCTAAGTGAAACTTGTACTTCCAATGTTCAATGTACTTGGCAATATGAGGAAATCATTAGACTGAGAAAAAAAAGCATTGATGACTTTGGCAAAAATAGTAGTTCCTATCTGAGATTTGGAGATTGTAATTTTTTTCTTTTGATTTTGATTACTTTG
>NW_007858697.1:0-630 GCF_000696425.1 Galeopterus variegatus
ATACCATGCTGACAATTATCAAAAGAAAGTGGAAATAGCTATTGCTATGGTTTGAATATGTTCCCTAGAAATCATGTATTTAAAACTTAATCTCCAGTGTTGGGCAGGGGTGGTCTAATTGGAGGTATTTCATAGAGTAATGCCATCATAAAAAGGGCTCACAGGAGTGGGTTTGTTCTCTTGTGCTCTTTCCCTTCCTCTGTTCTCCATGTGATAATGCAGCAACAAGGACCTTACCAGATTTCAGAAATTTGATCTTGAATTTCCCAGGCCTTCAGAACTGTGAGCCAATAAATTTCTGTTTATTAAAAATTTTCTAGACTCAGATATTATATTATAGCAGCACAAAATGAACTAATATAACTATATTAATTTTAAAAAGAGTGGATATCAGAGCAAGGAATGTTATCAAGGATAAAGAGGGGCATTGTATAATAATAATTAGAGTCAATACTACAGAAAGTAATGTAACAGTCTTGTATAGTAATAATTAGAGTCAATACTACAGAAAGTAATGTAACAGTCCTTAATATGCATGTTCCTAACAACAGAGTGTCAAAATGCATGAGGCAAAAACTGAAATGCAAGGAGTAATAGATAAATCCACTATTATAGTTGGAGACTTCAATA
>NW_007858698.1:0-630 GCF_000696425.1 Galeopterus variegatus
TTCTTGAAAGACAGTTTTGCTGAATATTGGCTTACATTCTTCATCTGATTTTTTTTTTTTTTTCTTGAACATGTTGGTTTCCTCTTTTGTGGTATTTTTTGCTTAGGTTTCAGGCTGATTACCTTCTCCTTGCTGTGCATCTTTGAATAGGAGTGATTTTTTTTTCTAAGGCAGATACTTTTTGGAGGACTGGCTATAAAAGAAATCGGGAAAATAAGCTGTGTGAGCAGACAGCCTGGGTTCAGATCTGTTGTTTCTGAACACTACCTTTTGAGTAAGCCCCCTCTGGGAAGGAAGGACATCTACCTGGCCTATAGTGACGACCAGAGTGTCACATTAAAGATGGGCCACAACAAGGCATTTGTTTGTCTTCAGCTGGTTCAGATCAGTGTCACCACTTTTTCTCCTCTGTTTTGCCAGAGTAATAGCCTGATTTTTAAAAGCGTGCATAGGATATATGAATACTTGTTCATTCAGCCTCCCTTTTCCTCAATTATTTTGAGAATTACCTTTCTTAGGGTCTTCATGATGGTGTTCCCCTCCTACAGTATTGAAATAATTTACAAGCGTCAGCTTGGTGATTTTGTTGTTGTGTGTGTGTGTATGTGTGTGTTTCTATATGTTTACATA
>NW_007858699.1:0-630 GCF_000696425.1 Galeopterus variegatus
CCTTATTCCATTGTCCCCACCTATCTCTCCCAGTTGCAACCAATAATCTAAATTTAATGCTTCGTATCTTAAACTATTACTCCCTGTACCAGTACCTTAGATGAAATATAGTATAACTTTACTTATTTTAAGACTTTGTATCAAAGGCATAATACAGTTCCTATTAGGATTCAGCTTGCATTTTTTACGTAGTGAAGTTGTGATGTGCCTCCAGCTTCCACTTCAAGACTGAAGGTCTTTCTGTCCAGCTACTGGGAGTATCAGGACTGATGGCCCCAAGCTAGCATATTTTGGAAATTGCTGTTTCCTTAAAAGAGTTGGATTCCCTGTCACAATCTTTCCCAGGGCAGCTTGCTCAATCGGTGGGGTGTAGTAGTGTAAAGACCTAGCCCCTCAGCCCAGCCGAGGAAGCTTTGAAAGTCCATTCCAGTTTCAGAATTGCCAAGGGCAGATCAGACAAGACCTAGTTTGAGAACAGGTAACACAAACCTGAAACTGTAACGAAACATCAGACTTTCCCAAATTGATAAACAGCCTGCAAAACTGGCCTGTATTTTTCAGAAATTTTCATGTCATGAAAGAAAAAGAAAATCTAACAATGTATTTCAGATTAGAGGAAACTAAAGGAAC
>NW_007858700.1:0-630 GCF_000696425.1 Galeopterus variegatus
CTGCACCCCAATCAGCGAAGGAACACTCAGAAGAGACTGGTCAGGAATATAGAGTTGCATGAGGTGCAGTTTGATGAAAAGACTCAGGCCCATATCAGAGTTTCTACACAACCCAGGTGCACTGAGTCTCTGGAGAGCCAGAAGTACCTATAAGGTCAACCATTAAACCCTGAACTGCACAAAAAGTTTTCCCTAGGGAATCATCAGCAAAGCAGCAATTTAGCTCAACCACAGAACTCAAGTACTGGTTCACACAGGAAGTTCACCTGTTTTAGAAGTAAGCAGAGGACAAAAAATTAGTTCTGGCACAGGCATACTGCCAGCACCTTGGGGCCCACCCAGAGACCTGAGGCATGGAGCTGGACACCGGATACCTCTCCCACAAGCAGGCACACTGCCAGCACCAAGAAGCATGCCAAAAACATCACCTCCATGTGTGTGGCCCACCACAGCCACCACAATAACCACGGCTGCCACAAAAGCAGCTAGATGCCACAACCACCATGCAGATGGTCCACCAGCCACTGGAGTGCATTAACATAAGGAGTCACCAGTAGAGACCAAAGAACAGAAGAGGATGTCTTTCTCCGCAAAGCCCATTCCAGAATGACAGAAGAAGCAACTGCTGTA
>NW_007858701.1:0-630 GCF_000696425.1 Galeopterus variegatus
TTGGTTATGGGGCAAAAATGACATTATTTACATATATTTAAAGTTGTTTTCCAGTGAGCCTAGAGCTACAAACTTGCTATGAGACACATACAGTCCAAACCCTAACAAACCAAAAAAGACATCAACAAAGCTGTGTTGATTGCACTCTGAAGCAAATCAAAATCCTTCAGGACCCTAAGATAACATCAAGAATAAGAACAGAAGGGCCGGCCCAGTGGCGCACTGCTACAGTGTGCTGCTTGGGAGTGCGGTGGCCCTCCCGCCGAGGGTTTGGATCCCACGTACAGACTGGGTCCGCTCACTGGCTGAGCGAGGTTTGGGAGCAACACCGAGGGTTGCGATCCCGTTGCCGGTCCCGGTCCGGTACAGGCACGACACTGAGGGTTGCGATCTGTTGCCGGACACGAAAAAAGACAAAAAGGGGAAAAAAAGAATAAGAACAGAAGCCAAACAAAGCCTTGGTGAGAATTTGCACCTGGCACCTTACATGTAGCCCCTGCAGCTCATTTTTCCCTCTTGCTTTTCACTTCACGCTTCTCATCCCATAAAATCCCGTGGATAACTTGAGAATATGAGCTGGGTTAGCCTACCACCTCCTTTAGGTTACCTGTCCTGAATAAAACTGCCTTC
>NW_007858702.1:0-630 GCF_000696425.1 Galeopterus variegatus
TGTGCCGCTTGGGAAGTGCGGTGGCGCTCCCGCCGAGGGTTCGGATCCCACATACAGACCAATACCAGGGGTTGGGATCCCGTGGCCGGTCCCGGTCCGGTACGGGCGCGACACTGAGGGTTGCGATCCGTTGCCGGTCACGAAAAAAGACAAAAAGAGAAAAAAAAAAGAATTTTCTAACTAAAACTGTTCCCAGAGGACTTAAATTATAATTTCCTGGGGAAATTATCACTGTCATCATTATCATTATCATTAAAATTATCACTGTCACTATTGCTACCAATATTGAGTTTGGTGGTTCCTGGATATTAAGAAATCTAGCTAAACCCAATTTTCATTGCTAAAAATACTATAAAATAAATTAAAAATAAAATTCGATCACCTTAATTCATTTTAAATAACACATCTACTTAGGCAGGAAGATGAGGAAGAGAGTAGTCTTATCTCAAAACTTTTACTCGCATATTTTAAAGGGTCAGTAAGGAAAGGGAGGGAGTAGAGGAACTTAGAGTGGGAGGGACATACTCAAGTCACCAAAGAAAAATTTCTGCTTGAAAACTGTCTCTCCAGTACCTCTCTTAGCAGCCACTCTTCACACCTTTCCTCTCTCCAGGAAATGGGATCCAGGAG
>NW_007858703.1:0-630 GCF_000696425.1 Galeopterus variegatus
TAATAATGATATCTTGGCATTGAGAGAGGCCGTAAAGAGGATGGTCTGAAATGCTTGAACAGGAGTTAGTCCAGGGCCAGTGCTTAGTCCTCAGCACACATTAACTGCAATCCTCATCATCACCGTGATTATTCTTACGTACTTGCTGTTAGAGTAGGGGGTGTTCCCATCTGGGCAACACCCAAGCTGGGCCCTGAAGGCTCAGTATCCCCCACCCCTTTCTTTCACACGGTAACCCCACCCCCAGCTCTCAACAGTAGCAGGGGCGTCTAGGCTACGAGTGCCAGAATCACATCACACTGAGCCTGCTAATCCTGCTTGCCCTCAGATGTGGTTAGCTGGGGATGAGGAAAGCAAGCGGAGGGGGGCTGCCAAGTTGCAAACACAGAGCAGCAAAGCCGAGCTGCCTAAAGCCTGCAGCCATGAGCAAACGGGAAACAAATTAGTTCAATCCCAAAATGTAAACCGGCATTGACAGAGACGCATGGAAGAGGCACACAGAGAAAGCCTGCTGCAGTTTCTCATCTAGTTAGCAGAGAAGTCAATGTCACGGGGTGCAGGCCATGTATATGACACAGCATGCAGCAGCATGGAAGGCCAAGGGGCCCAGGACCCTCTTTGAGGATCCCA
>NW_007858704.1:0-630 GCF_000696425.1 Galeopterus variegatus
TTGAACCTTAACAACTGGCCGCTGAGTGGGGGTGGCAGCTGTGTAGTCAGCACTGGGAAGACCTTCATGGAGCACAGGAAACTGGAGGAAAAGGAAGAGAATTTCAGGACATGGGCAGGATCTGACTCATCACTTGGGGTTGTCTGGAGCTGGTGTCAGGGGAGGCCAAGTTGTTGGCTGCATGTGACGCTCATCCGAAGCATACAGATACCATATTTTACCAGTGCCGAAGTGCACATCTCTCCACAGTCGAATAACTCTTAAATCAGGTTGCACCTTACAATTGACGGTGTCAAAGTCACTATTGGTCAGTAACAGTCATGACAGTGTTGTTGCTGGGCACGTGGCAACTTGGGCATAGATGTTCATACTGTGGTATTGTGTTTAAACAAATATGTATTTATATTGTATGAGCTTAACATATAAAATGAAAATTTCCAATAAGGAAGCATAGTGCCATGGTTTAATTGGTGTTTTGTTTTTTTTTTTCTTCTTCATGACAGGTTAAATGATGGTGTGTCTTATGGTCAGTGGCACCTGAGTGAAATACAGGTTAATTTGCCACTTACGTATCTAAGTTAACTGTTCATAAATTTGTGTCCTATTTACACACAATTTGGAGTCTTCTCA
>NW_007858705.1:0-630 GCF_000696425.1 Galeopterus variegatus
TTCTGAAAGAAGAAATGTACAAAGAAATCAATGCCTTGAAAAAGAATGTAGCTGAGCTTGTCAAAAGAATTCTTGAAACTAATGGAAATAATGACACATCATACCAAAACCTGTGGGATACTGCAAAAGCAGTTTTAAGGGGGAAATTTATTGCATTGAACGCTTACTTCAGAAGAATGGAAAGATGGCAAATAAATAACCTAACACTTCACCTTAAAGATCTAGAAAAACAAGAACAATCCAAACCTAAAGTTAGTAGACAGAAAGAAATTATTAAGATCAGAGCAGAACTAAATGAAATAGAAATATGAAAAACAACACAAAAGATCAATGAAACAAAAAGTTCATTCTTAGAAAAGTTTAATAAAATTGACAAACCTTTAGCAAGATTAAGAGGACAGAAGACCCAAATAACAAAAATTAGAAACAGAAAAGGTGATATTACAACTGACACCTCAGAAATACAAGGAATCACTAGAGAATACTATAAACATTTATATGCCAACAAATTTGAAAATCTGGAGGAAATGGATAAATTTCTGGAGGCATACAGATAAGCTGAAAGCTTATCCCTTAAAAACAGGAACTAGACAAGGATGCCCACTCTCACCACTCCTATTCAACATAGTG
>NW_007858706.1:0-630 GCF_000696425.1 Galeopterus variegatus
AGGTTTCTATTTTTTAACCTAAAGGCACCCTTAGGACATCCCTACCATTTTTGCTAACCCGGAGGACCCCAGTTCGGTCCCGAGGCGGCTCCGAGAGGACATGTAGTTGGGCAGCCCAGCCTGACCCAGTGCGGAGCTTCTCCTCTAAGCGGGAGCCTGACATGGCTCGTCTACCGCTTTTAGCGTCGTTCCTAGACGTGCTGCTGTCCCCGCTCACCGCCTCGGAACGCCCCTGCCCGCGTTCCCTGCATGCATTAGCCCTAATGTATTCTCTCCTGGATACTCATCATGTTAAGGCTCTCCGCAGATACCGTGCTCGAAATAAATTTTCTGGGCACGCATCGTCTCCCTCATCCCCTGCGTTTGCAGCTGGGAGGAGAAATACAGCTGCGTCTTTCCTCGGAGGGCAGCCACACAGCAACGATTAGGTGGGACTCGGCGACCTCCTGGCCAGGACCGCGGCAGGGGCGGGGAGGACGGCTTCTCCAGGGCTCCTTGGCCTCCCGCGGGGCCGCTGTCTGTCTCCTCGAATCCGGTCGTTTGCTCACACAAAGAAGCCCCTGCCCAGGGTGCAGCCGTCCACCTGGGACGGGGCCCCTCGCGGCCGTGCCCAGCGGTGCCCAGCGGTGG
>NW_007858707.1:0-630 GCF_000696425.1 Galeopterus variegatus
GAGTTGTCCACTCTGCACGCCTGACCATACATAGAGGATAGTTATCTGCTCATGCTTTAGAAAAACTGGTCAAAGCTTCAGTGAGAGTTATTTCTGATACCTCTTCTGTGCCCTTTACAACACCCAGCCCTGAGCTGCATGGCCACCTTGGAAACTTTCATAAATATCTGCAAAAGCAGTCGACTTACTGAGAGAATGTACAGCTCAGTAGAATTCGTTGGTACCATGCAGAACACTTAGTGGTCAAGAAGCCTTTGGAAGACACTCCAGGACTTCTTATCTGGCAGGAAGATCTGGCACATTTTTAAAGGGGTAATTTTGTGTTACCTTTGGACCTTCTGGATACTGCTAAAATAGCAATTCTTCCATTAGTGCCTTAGAGCTAAGAAGGGAGCAAATTTCACCTGGAGCAAATTTCCTAATATGGGGAGGGAAGGGGCATGGTGGGGTAATGGAAACAGAGCAGTCAGTCCCAGTTCTGTCACTAATTGGGGAGTTTGGACATTCCCCTCTGGGCTTCTGCTCTGTAAGATGTGCTTGATTAGCTTTGAGCTACTGTCTTCTGGGAATGCTGAGAGCAGCAGAAGGGACCATGGAAGTGACTGTCACGAGAGCTACTATGACGGGCTG
>NW_007858708.1:0-630 GCF_000696425.1 Galeopterus variegatus
CACACACACACACACACACACACACACACACTCATGGTTCTTTATTTAAAGCAGAGAAAGAGTGAAAGGAAGTATGGCAAAATAATGACATATGTTTATTAAGTGGTTCACAAGTAGATATCTGTTTGTTATGTTTTTTTACTTTTCTGCATGTTTGATTTATACATGTTTGTGTGTATATATGTGTGTGTATATACATTTATTAAAAAGGAAAAAATCAGTTGCTCCCCTTTACAGTTGTACCGGGCTCTCTGCTCTCTGCACACAGCAGGACACCAGGCAGAATGTGACCCATGACATTAAGAAGACCCTGCATTGCCTGTCCATTCAGGGCTGGGCCCACCTGGAAAAGCCAATTCCTATGACTTACATACTTGCCTTAAGATCTTTGGAGAAGAGAAGTGATCTGTGGCCCTCCCATAGGTGTCAGCCCCTTGCTCCCCAGGAGATGACTGGTTCTGCAAAGTCCCAGCTTCCACATACTTTGTGATGTGAACCTATGCTTAGGCATCTCTCCTTTTCTCTCATAACACAGTTTCCTTCCATTGCACCTGAACATGGATGTGACACATACAGACCATAGTTCAATGGCTAGAGCATGCTCCTGTCCTAGTCTATCTCCTTGTCAAG
>NW_007858709.1:0-630 GCF_000696425.1 Galeopterus variegatus
GGCCGCTCACTGGCTGAGCGAGGTGCGGGGGCAACACCGAGGGTTGCGATCCCATTGCCGGCCCGTTGTGGTATGGGGGCGACACTGAGGGTTGCGATCCGTTGCCGGTCACAAAAAAAGAGACAAAAAGGAAAAAAAAAAAAAAAAAAAAAACCATATATGTACATCAAAGTTTCAGCCTGTGTCAAATAATGACAAGCTTTAAAAAGAAAAGAAAGAAAAAAGCCAGCAGTCTTTGGAATATAAATTCTCTAATCCCCTCCTAGAAACTCTTTGATTTAAACATGTGGTCAGAACACTGTAGGCACAGGAGTGCCATACAATTAAAAACATATTTAAAGCAAGAGTTTCTAAAAGACATATTTATAAAATCCTCTATCTTAATCAAAAAAGAGTATATATAATATTATTAACCACTATCACTGAAACTGTGACTTAGATATGGCAGTGATGAAGTTTTTTATTAATTTTGTCAAAACTAGCAAGGTTAATAATTAGAATTTAATTTAAACAAAAGTGGTTGATTGCCTCTCAGTTTTCTTCTTAAATTTCTAGAGTAAACAATAATCAAAAAATGACTATCCCACATTATTATTCACAATTTTCATATTTCATGATTTATTTTGTATC
>NW_007858710.1:0-630 GCF_000696425.1 Galeopterus variegatus
TTGCCCACCCCATGGGAAGCATGTGGAGTGCAGGATGGATGCTGGTTCACCAGGAGAACAATTGGGGTTCCCAGCAGGCAGCTGATCTGCCTTCTGTTTCCACTTGCCCACTCAGTGAAGACTGGTTAGGGCGATAGAACTGCAGGGGTAGTTTGCTGGGAAGACTCAATCCTGGACCAGAATTTCCACAAAGCCCATATGTATCTGACCTCACGAGACCCAGAAGCAATTAAAAGGCCAACAATTAAAATCTGGTCCACACCAAAAGCCATCCCCAGAGAATCAGCCGCCAAGCAGCAACTTAGTGCAACCACAGAGCTCAAGTGCTGGTCTCCACAGGAAAATCCCTCAATTTTGGAATTAACCACAACCACAGACCAGAGACAAAGCTCTGATATTAACCCATAAAGGTCAAACACTAATAAAGAACACTATAAAACCTAGAAGAGGTAGCAGTCTCCTCAAATGCCCAGGCATCAACATAAAGACATAAAGATCAAGAAAGAACAGAGATACATGATACCAACAAATGAAGCATCAGCAGTGGACCCAGAGGAGCAGTGGATTTATGAAATGTTTGACAGTGAATTCAGAATAACCTTCTTAACAATGGTCACGGAGTCACAGAAA
>NW_007858711.1:0-630 GCF_000696425.1 Galeopterus variegatus
TAAGTCAGTTTTACAGAAAAAAGAAAAAAATATTAAAGTGTCACTGTTTCAATAACCCCTTATTTAGAGAACAATTTAAGAAACTACAAATAGGGCCGAACTCATGGCGCACTCGGGAGAGTGCGGCGCTGGGAGCACAGCAGCACTCCCGCCATGGGTTCGGATCCTATATAGGGGTGGCCGGTCTCAAAAAGGACAAAAGAAAAAAAAAAAGGAACTACAAATAGAAGTTAGGCCAGCTGCCAAAATTAAAACAAACCAAAAAGAAACTAAATAAAAATTAAACCTATGTGCATATTAAAAATACATTTCAAATCACCCATGAGTCCAACAAGCTGTAAAGACAGAAGTTTTATTTACTGAATTGTAAGAAAAAACAGTACCTGCCAAAATTCATGTACTATAGCTAAGAGTAGTTAGAATTATTTTTCCCCTAAATGTTTATTTGTGAATAAACTATAAACACACCCCTTACATGTCCACTTTAAGGATGAGGTACTCATAAAGGCAATATCATATTTCCAGCATTTATAAGATCACTCTCATGGCGTGAGTTTTCTGGAGGACTGCACATTAAGTCATCTGCAGGAAGATGTCCCACATCACACTTGTAGTGTGTTTTTGCAGTGT
>NW_007858712.1:0-630 GCF_000696425.1 Galeopterus variegatus
TAAGTCTCTTCTACTGACGTGTTAGTATAATCAGAAAGAAACCCACTAATCTCTAGCCTGTTGGGTATGAGCTTGGCTGACAATGTCCTGGGAATCTCATAGGAAATGGGGTCTGAGGGTGGGATGAGGAAGGAGTCTTACTCAGTGGTCCTTTTACAGCATAAGACTTCACTTCTTGGAAATGTATGGATATTTAAGAGGTCTCTGATATACTCAGAGTTCACTATGTTAACCTTTTCCCTCTTCTGCTAGGAATAAAGTAGCAGCAGCTCACTGACTGCAGGAATCTAACTGCTTCTGTGCAGACTTTTTTTTGTAGTAGTAGTCTATAAAGATTTTATTTTTTATTAAAACCTATTGATTATACATATATGTGGGGCACAGAGTTATATTTCAATGCATGTAACAGTGTGTGATGTTCAAACCAGGATAATCAGCATACTCATAACTGCAATCAGGATAATCAGCATACTCATCACTGCAAAACTTAATCACTTCTTTGTGATGAGGACATTTTATCTCCTCTCTTCTATTCTGTGCAGACTTTTAAACCAGGCTTCATGTTGTTCGTGCTTCCAATCCCCATTCTTCCCCAATTCTTGAGATCTCCTAGTAATCTGCAGTATAAAT
>NW_007858714.1:0-630 GCF_000696425.1 Galeopterus variegatus
AGCAGGTTGGTAGCACTGATTTATTTTTTTCTTTTTCTTTTCAGGAAGGTGTCTGAAGTGGGTTGAGTACTGCCATCATCAAAATTATATCCTCCTGGAACCTCAGAACTTATTTGGAAATAGGGTCTTTGCAAATGTAATTAAAGACCTCAAGATGAAATCATCCAGGGTTTAGGGTAGTCCCTAAATCCAACAACTGATGTACCTATGAGAAGACGGAATAGACAAAGAGACACATGGACATGCAGGACAGAAGGCCATGTGAAGACAGAAGCAGGCTGCAGTAGTGGAGGCAAGGAATAACAAGGATCGCCAGGAGCCACCAGCAGCTGAAAGAGACAAGGGAGGATTCTCCCCTGAGTGTTTCAGAGGGAGAATGGGCCTGCTGACATCTTGATTGTGGGCTTCTGGCCTCCACGACTGGAAAAGAATGTATTTTTCTTGCTCTAAGCACTGGATTTGTGGTACTCTGTTATGGCACCCTTAGAAAACTAATACAGATATCCTGAGAGGAATGGCATTTTTCTGTAACCTCGATGACTTCATTCCACAAAATTACTGAACAAGAAGCTGACACAGAGATAAGGGCCCATATTTACTAAGCTGGTTTACAAATGCATGTGCAAGTGC
>NW_007858715.1:0-630 GCF_000696425.1 Galeopterus variegatus
ACAAAATGATACTTGAACAGATATAGTCCCCTTGTTACCTGAACCAAACACTCAACACTGAGCAAAACCTTGAATCAAGAACAAGTTTGAAGGGCAATAGTTGAAACTTCTGAGAATAAAAGTACATAATAAAGGCAACTAGCAATCAAGGAATATTATGTCTATCATGTTTCCTTTTACTGCTAAAATAAAGTAAGGGAACAGAAAGATATGAACTCGAACTAGCTCCTAAACTTAGAAACAAATAAGCAATAAAATTTGTTGGCACTTCAGAAACTTATCATAAACAAATAAAGTATTGTTAAAACAAAGGGCTCCAAATTTTAAGTTCAAAAAAATATTATGTTCTTACTCAAATGAAATTAATAAATTTTTAAGTTAAAAAACAAATAGCTGGTCCATAGTTTTGTTGTCATAATTTTAGGAATTTTTCTGAAGAAAATCTAAAATCAGATGTGGCCTAGATTTTAATGAAATGACTAATAAATGTGCCACTAATTTTTTCATTTTATTTTTTATTTTCCTTTGATACATTTTGCTCCTATTATTTTGCAATATATCTGGCTTGATATTTTCTCTAGCTCATGCAAATATACACTTACCAAATATACATGTTTCCAAGTAATACAA
>NW_007858716.1:0-630 GCF_000696425.1 Galeopterus variegatus
CTCAATGGGGACTGCAGCATTTCCCCTGGACAGGCAATGGCACACGGCATCAGCAGCCAGGTGGGAGGTGCCCGGCCCTGTGGTGCTGCTGCCCTGGTCACGCACGCTGCCCGGGGCTCACTGGCCATGGAGGTTCTTCACTGTGCTGGAGGACTTTTTTGGATTAGTTGCTGTCCCCAGCCATGTGCAGAGAGAGAGCCGCTAGCCAGGCCTGGGCTGCCACCTGCTGGCGAATATGGCAGCACAGCCCTGCAGACTCCGCTGCTGTCCTTGGGTGCCAGGGGTTTGGCCAGCACCTCGCAGATCAGGTGGTCCCTTGGGCCCGGCTGCTGAGCCGGCCACATGGCTTTGCTGGAAACTGGCTCCACCTTTCCTATTGTGCCCTGAGATCCTGAATTTCCAAACTGCAGGCCTGGCGGGCACTGCATAGATGCCCAGGCCCAGGCAGGTGGCCGGCTCTGCTGTGCTGGTGGGTGCTGGGCCTGGGTCCAGCCCGGCTGCCTGCTGGGGTCCGTCCGGGCTCACGTTGGCCTTCTTGCAGCTCCTCACCGTGAACCCCGAGCACCGGTTCTCCAGCCTCAAGGACATGCAGGCGGCCCCGTCGCTGGCCAGCGTGCCGTGGGACGACCT
>NW_007858717.1:0-630 GCF_000696425.1 Galeopterus variegatus
AAAGAATATTGCATGTCAGAAAAACATGAACGGTAATGCTTCTGCTTTTCTATGCCTGGAGAAAAAGGCATGTCCTATGATCTATATAAATCTTAACAGGGAACCTCTGAGGACCACTGATAACTGAAGTGATAATAGTCCAAACTCTGACATGCTCAGTAATGCCCTGAACTTGGAGTCATTTTTAAACTAATGTGTCATATAATTTGAGGAACTATGCTATTGTTGTTTTGGGAAAGCCCCCTCCTTTTTTCTCTTTTTCTTTTCGTGCTAAGTATTGGAATCAGAGAATTGTGTAAGACTGATACTTATAGATGATCAGTTCCAGTCCCTTTATGATTTAGATGTAAAATGAAGCTAATAAAATTATTCAAGGATTTTGAGCCATTTTTCAGAATCCTCTTGTGATGGTATTGGGCCTCTGAAGCCCCTATGTTGTAAGCAATATTGTTTTAAGAATTTCAACTAGTTAGAAGAGAAACAACTAAATGGTAATGTGACAAAAAATCATGGCCCAAACACTATCTGAGATTTATGTTTTGGTCTGTTAATGAGCCTCTGTCATAAGTACACACACACACACACACACACACACACGTATACTCACAGTGGTTAATGATTCATTTTTAT
>NW_007858718.1:0-630 GCF_000696425.1 Galeopterus variegatus
AGGATGGAATCAGCACAGCTTTATTCATGTCTTCTTTGGTTTCTCGGGGTCTGGATAGTACGTGTCTCATGGCAAGTTTGAAACTTCAGGCTGACTGGAAAGCAATTGTACAATTATGTAAATAATGCCATCTTGCTCTGTAACCAAGTCTCAAGATATTACATAAGCATGGGAAAGAGGGAACTCAGAGAAACACATGCCAAGAGAAAAACTATTTTTTTCCCAAAAACTGTCCTTTTAAAATCTTTCAGAGCCCATGTGGTTTTTCTAGAGCCCATGTTGTTCTAGGTCCCCACATGGCTTCAGTCCTGCTCACTTCTGCACTATCATTATCTCTACTTGACATATGAGGACTGAGATCATCTGTAGGTGAAGGTGATTTCTGAGGTCACATGAATTTGCATTTCAAAGACCACATTTTCAGTTTTTCTTGTTTCTTTAAAGATTGTTCATAAATATTTTTTGTTCTGAAATTTATACAAAGACTTAATTTGGTCAATTAGCATCCCATCCTAAAATTAGCAAACAGACATTAACACATAAGTTACATTTCTTGAGGTGTATATTATATTTATCAAAATGTCAAGTAAGAAAACATTTCCCACCTGGGAAGTGCTATAATGGATTAAA
>NW_007858719.1:0-630 GCF_000696425.1 Galeopterus variegatus
CCCCGTAGGAAAATGTGAAGAAGGAAATTGTCACGTGCTATTGATGATGTCAGCTCAGACACTGTACTCAAAGGCTGATAAGTGCAATTTGTTTTCCTAGTGTAGCATGTGGTCTCTAAAGTGGCCCTCATGATCCTCACCTTCTGATGTTCATATCTCTGTGTAATCCTCTCCCTCTCTTTGAATTCAGGCAGAATCTGTGATTTGCCTCCTACTAGGAATATGGCAAAGATGATTGGCTGTCACTCCCATGGTTGCCTTATGTTATATGGCAAAGGTGATGGGTTGTTACTCCCATGGCTCACACTCACTCTTCTGCTAGCCTTAAGGAACTAAGGCTGGTTCATGTTGTGAACTTCCTATGAAGAGGACTGTGGATAGCCTCCTGGAGCTGAGGCTGGCATCTGGCTAACAGTAAAAAAACCTGAAGCTCTTAGACCTATAGCTGCAAGGAAATTAATTTTGCCAGCAATCTAAGTGAGCTTGGAAGTAGGTTCTTCTCCATTCAAACCTCCAGATAAAAATGCAGACCAGCTGACACCTTCATTGAAGCTTTGATTGAAGCCAGTTGGGCTGGGTACTTGGAAACTAATCCTCAAGGAAAAGGGAAGTGAAAAGATGGAGGGAAAC
>NW_007858720.1:0-630 GCF_000696425.1 Galeopterus variegatus
TGGAATATAAAATAAGTGTGCTGGAAGCAGAGAGCACTGGACAATTCCATAAATAGTGCACACACCATTGCATAGCCTTCCGGGAAAAAAAATAAACTTAAATTCATATTTCCTACCATAAACAAAGACAACTGTTAGTGGATCAAAACTTTAAACTTTAAAAAGATGAAATCATCAAAATACTAAATATGTGAGAGAATTATTACAAAAATTTAGAGTAGGGAAGATTTTTCTCCTATGATTCAACTGACAATTCATGGATTAAAGTTTATTCCTCTCATTTCAACATTGAAAGGCCAATTTTCTTGAAATATGTACAGATACTGTTAATATGTAATAAAATATCTACCACCCAATAGAATAAGCAGTAAATTCTGCCAGCTCACAAAAAACAAAAACAAAATGAAGAAAACATTTTTAAGCATTTGAAAAGATAAATCAGCATGCTCATAAACACACACACAAAAATTAAAACCACACAGATGTTCAGTTTTACCCATCACATTAATAAAAACATAAAAGGTTAATAACATAGCGTCTTGAAGCCAACATTTTTCTATATTATAACCCTCTGGAAAGCAGTTCAGCAATATCCATGGAAATTATGATGCATGTATATAACCTTTTAAC